>NW_020680072.1:0-7343 GCF_002925995.2 Terrapene triunguis | reverse complement strand
CGGTGCCCGCCGGGCCGCCGCAGAACCCTCCCTCCTTCCGGTGCCCGGGGGCTGTAGGAGGTGCTGGTTCAGCCGCTCCTTTAAAGGCGGCTCGGCCAGGCCGGGCTCAGAGCGGCGCGGGAGGCGGAGGCCGGTGCAGGCAGCGGGGAGTGGCGCGTCCCGGGGAGCCCGGCGGCACGATAAGCAGCGGCGATCACTAGTTCCTGCCCCCCCCCCCCCCGTCGGGGCCCGTGCCCCTCCAGGGTGGGGCGGCCGCCCCAAGATTGGTCGGAATGCCGCCCCTTACAATGTGCTGCCCCAGGCACGTGCTTTCTCGTCTGGTGCCTGGAGCCGGCCCTGACCGTAAGCACTGTGTCATTATTCAGATCCAGGTTTTGCATCAGACTCATCTCTAGCCTTGGTATGTAACTTTAATCCCTGAAGGTGAAAGACACCCTGCTGCAGAGGGCCAGCACAAGGCAGGTGTTAAGTGGAATTTAAGTAGCCCCTAGACCTTGTGCCAGCCCTCTGTGCCGGGTAGGGTGACCAGATGTCCCAATTTTATAGGGACAGTCCTGATTTTGGGGTCTTTTTCTTATATAGGCTCCTATTACGCCCCACCCCCGTCCTGATTTTTCACATTTGCTGTCTGGTCACCCTAGTGCCGTGGTGAATTTCACTCTAAGGCCTTGCATGGGGGTATGGTGCTTCATAGAGCCTGGTCTGGGCCTACTCTCCTGGGGTGAACTTCACCACCATAGCCTGATGAAGCCATTTCATGTCAGGTGAGAACCAATCTTGTGCAAAATAAAACAGTGCCATGGTGTGAGGACATGTCCTACTTTGTGGCTGCAGTACAGTGCACCTCTGTGGATTGAGGAAACACCGTAACGAAGATCTCAGGAACCTAACAGAGTTTCCAGTGATGGCAAGCGCCTTGCACATATGAATCTGTATCTGTATCTGTCCTTACTGCAGTATACCCACATGGAAATACCGAGCCATAGCAAAATTACCCATGCCCATAGAGCGTGTTTTTTTGACAAAGAACACAGGAAATGGGAGGATGGATAAATTTGTGTCATCTTGACAAGGAATTTTCTTCTAGAAGGAAACATGCAAAAAAAAATTACTAGCAAATAGAATAAGTTATTTTATAGCTTTTTCCCAGTTCACAGCTTATATTTAAGAGAATTATGATAGAACTGGCATTTCAACAGCATTCAGTAACCACTGTGATGGGCAAGCGTTTCACGGGGGAAAATAAATGATGGAAAATTGCATGCACTGTCATTCTTTTTCCCCCCCGAGGAAAATACAAGAAAATGTCAACAGCTGTAAAACATTATTGTAATAGTTTCTTGTCTGAATAATTTTAAACAATATGTTCATACAATGGAAAAACATTTAAAAAAAGATGCAAGACACAAAGACGTTTTCAAAATTCTTAACTCCTGTGGTTTTGTCTATTCACTATAATCTATTTTAGTGTTCTTTTATACTGACTGTATTTTTAATTCACTATTAACTTGGTTATGTCATAGACTCTCTTGGGATCCTCTTGTCCTACTAACGTGAATTAAAATAGAACACTCCCTATCCACACTCGGGTTTAAAAGGTGTTAGTCAGAATGTGTTAGCAAACACAACAACTTTTTACTCTAGTTTGGACAAGCCCTTAGTGTTTTCTACTGCAACATCATAGCCTCTGAGCACTCTTCTACATTAGTTACATTGGCAGAGTGAGATCCCTACTAGACTTCATGGCGTCTCTTCACCTCTTTTCTCTTTATGGGATTCTCTTCTGAGGGATAGGGTATTTTTTTTCCAGAGGGAAGGGGGTCAGAGGTAGCAGTTGTGTCATTCTGGTTATGGTGCAGAAGAACACTTTGCAACATGACCTAAGGGTCATCAGATTCTGGATTCATCTCAGAAGTTTATTCCACAGTCTGAGAATACCTCATCCTGTGCTTTCTCATCTGCACTGCCCTAGAAAAATGCAACTAGCGTAGCAGTTTATAAGCAGAGATGCAATGTCAAATGTAGCTGGACTTTGACCCATTAATGGCTTTGAAGTTCAGGACCAAGGCATTGAACTAGCAGGAAGAGCCAACAGGGAACTGGGGAGGGAGGGGAACAAAGGCAAAGGCAAGATGGGCTCATGGCAGCCTGAACTTCTATAACCGTGTTCTGAGCAAGTTGGAGTGTTTGACTTGTTTTCTGATCCAACTTCAGACACAGTGAATTACAGTCTGGAGGTGACAATGCCTGGATCATTGTGGCCATGAATTCATCTGGGAGCAAGGGAGGAAGTTTCTCATCTGAGCTGCCCATTTGTTTCTGGGTGCAGTTCAAAGAGTTGGTTCTTATTTACCAAGCCCTTAATGGTATTTTGAGAGCTTGTCTCTCTCACTGTATCTCCTCAGACCAGTTGTGATCACCGGTCATTTCCTGAGATTGAGCCCTTTGAGACAAGCGGGTTACTCTCTTATGGACAATCCAGACCTCTGGAGCCCACCACACCTTGAGCAAACGGCCAAAGTCAGAGTTTAGTGTGTTCCAGAATGGAGCACAAGATCTATCTGCAATCTCTGATGATGGGGACTATAAACAGATGGCAGGGTAGGGATGTACTATTATAGAGTCTTTTGATAGAGATGTAAGCTAAACATTTTGAATTTCATTCATTCGTGGCATCCAGAGGCTGAGTCAAAGTCACTATTAATGATTTAAATAGATAAAAAAATAAATCAGTAAAACTTTGTTTCAGAACAGACATAACTTTTGTGTAAGTAGGAAGCATTCTTTAAAGGGAGGATTTCTCTTAGGGGGTTACACTTCAGCACCACTTGTATAGCTTGGCATGACAACAACAGAGCACTGAGTAACTTTAAGAACAGCAAACAATTGTTGTGTGAACATTTTAAAACTAAATATATTAGAATTCCGGCAGACTTCTGAAGATGAGCTGAATATTTGGCTTGCTTTTGAACAACTCCCCAAATAGCTGCCTAGATATTCAAATATATGAAGACAGCCTGGTTTGGATTGTCTTCACTATAAATGTTTGAGTCAGGTCATGCACTTGCTTAACAGTTTGGGCCTGATTCCAATCCACTGAAATTCATGTGAAACACTCTGGTCTTCAGTGAGTTTTGTTTCAGACCCTTACTCCAGGAGGGTTTTTAAGATTAGCTTGTAACCAAGTTTCATCAGGCTCTGTACCTCTTTGTAGTTAGAAATATGCAAACAGTTTTCCCGTGAACCGTAGCAAAAAGCTGTCCATGGCTAATCATGTAAAGCAATGTTTTCAAGCATGCCGTTTGTTTTTACTTAACAGTGATTAAAAGCACAGTGTTAGCATCTGACTTGACCCCGCTGAAGTAAACATTTTTCCTGTCAGCGTGGAGCAGCAAACCTTTCCATGGGGACAGAAATCAGCACTGCTTCGAGTCTGTTGCAGACGAATGAGCCGCACGGTCAGAAGAAAGCGGCAGGTGGCAGCACACACAGATTTGGATTGTCTCCATGGTTTTCGATAGATTTCATTAACAGTCATGTGGAACATGCTCCTGTCAGGGCCAAAAACGTGGTTTCGCCCCTTTGCCAAGGCATTCTCTTATACCCCATGATTCCTGGCATTTCACACGGGTGCCCACACACAGACCACAGGATGGGGAGTGTTTTCCTGTTCCCCCAAACAGCCTGTGTTCACAGCAATGTGTCAGAAGAGCTTAGAATTATCTTGTGCACAAAATGAGCCAGAGCCACTCCACACAAATGGATTTTTTCCCCCAACTCCCATAAACTAAAAGAGCTTTTACTGCTGCTTTTGTCTACTTGTAGTTCACACTTATTTTTCCTAATTGCTTATTCATCTCCCATGTGCATTGTTTCAGGAGATGACTGAATTGATACCTGAAATGCATGCTATAAGATTTATCTATTACGCCACACAAGTTTGTAAGAATATTTACTATGGGACCCTATTACATTTCTGTAAAGCCCACTGAATCATCTGCATTAAATTCAATCGATGTTTTTTTTCATAAGGATTCACTTTTAAATTGTTGCATGACTGTGAACTCTGGACACTTGTTTATCTCTGTCTCTCTTTCTATGATTGTTTCACCAGCTTTTTGGGGTCATGTATTTAAAGGGTCTCTCTCTGTTTTGATTCAAACAAGTCAAAAAGCTATTTACCCTACCTCTACCTTTAATTTTAATATTCTTCCATTTATTTTAATTACACCTCAGTATTGCCCACAGATGAAGAGCAACAGAAGAAATAAAAAGTTAGTACACCCAATGTTCCAGGAACTAATGCATTGAATTGCAGCCAAGAATTCCTGCTCATTTTGCTAAGGAAAAAACAATCCATCTATTTCTTTGAATCCTGATGATAAGTAAACACCACAATAGCTGAAGTCAATTGGACTACACAAGTTCTGAAATTAAGCCCAGGAGTAAGTGTTTGCACAACTGGGTCTTAGAATTATAGAATATCAGGGTTGGAAGGGACCCTCAGGAGGTCACCTAGTCCAACCCCCTGCTCAAAGCAGGACCAATCCCCAGGCAGATTTTTACCCCAGTTCCCTAAATGGCCCCCTCAAGGATTGAATTTACAACCCGGATTTAGCAGGCCAATGCTCAAACCACTAAGCTATCCCTCCCCCCATTTGGTCTTAGGTGTGTAATATTTCATAAGCCAACAATGGCTTATTGAGTTCAGGACAAGGCTAATTTTTAAGAAACCCCACTCAAGAATGTTTTATTCACGGGATAAAACTGGCACACTTTTATCATCATCTATAATCTGGTCCGTTACTTCCTTGAAAACATATGCCCTGATCCTGCAAAGATTTACACATATTTCATCCCTCAAGGTCACTGTGGCCCCAGTAGCCACAGGGAGTGGAAGAACACAATGACAGAACATAGCCACCTTTGCCCCCCTTCCCCAAGCCCTGGCCCAATAGCTGAACCCAAAGATTGGACCTGAGTTCTTCATTTTAATTATCTAGATGGCAATTAGTAAAGAGTCATGATAGTGTAAAGGTTCCTTATACATTCCTGGTTTTTATGGGTTGCCCATTAGCCATTCATGTGTTGTGTTACTCACTGGATCACTACGGACTATGTACAGCAGGGAAATGACACATTCAGTCTCTGTGGAGGAAGGAAGGAATGGCTTGTCTTTTGTGTCCCTACAATGGACAAACTATCTCCGAGATCTTCTAAGGAAAGTCATTGATGTTGGTTAGAGAGGCAGCTGCTAATCCATCTTTACAGTGCAGGGACTGTGCTGGGCGGGAGCCAGTAAAACAAGGGAGAGTGAGAAAATCGTGGCCAGCGGAATAAAGACCCAACCATTTCCAATGATGTAATGGAATAGGTGGGGCTCGTTGGGAGTGTTGAGTGAATGAAGATGAAAGACACTGTAAGAATTGCATATTGAAATACTCTCCGTGGTTATGGTTCAAGATACTGGTAAAAATTATGTGGGGAAACAAAGGAAAATGACTGCTAATGAGTGGTTTATCGAATGATAATGAATAGCACTAAAGCAGCTTAATAAAATGGTCACTACTACAATAAAGATGTGAATGCAGTAATCATGTCAGAATACAGCTATAAGAAAGTGACAATTACAAGGTGATGAGTGCTCAGGAGAGGGCACTGTTCATTATGAGATGAAAAGAAGGCACTGATTATATACAAAAACATACTAAAAGATGAAGAGGGGAAATTACTGCCCTGAAGCTAAAGTACCTACTGGAATATACCTGGAGGGGGTTGGTTATGCCATCTCTTCAGACCACTCGCTGAGCTTAGACAGAATCACCAGATCCAGAACTGGCCTCAGTTACTGTATATTAAACAGATATTTATCAGCTCCTTCATTAACACGCTTGCATAATTCTTTTGAAGAATATAGAAAGTTATTTAAGGAGCAGACCCTGTGACAAACTGGGAAGAAACAGCAACTCCTTGGGTAACGTGAAATCCACTTCTAAGAGCCTTCTTTAGACCCACATTACTATTTGTATTACAGTGTCTGCCAGAAGTGCATGATCAATCCAGCTCATCACACAGCCCTGCATTGCATCACAATGATATCAACATTATAGATGTGATTTTACACACCCTTAAAATGGAAATATTAGGGAAAAGACCGTGTTTCAAAAGCATTTCTTTAAAGTTCATCAAAAAGATATTTGATTGAACTCTAGAGGTAGACTTGAGACTGCCCCTAGTTAATGCCTGCTGACCACAGATATTTCCAGACCAATGAATCCAAACTTATTTTGCTGCATTTACAATTTTCAATGCACCAATCACTTAGGATTTTGCATGACAACTTGCTGGCCTGGTTTAAGTAGTGAGCACTTGCACGAACTAACTACCGTATGTATGAGCTCCTAATGCGCTGCTGCCTGGGACTGTTATTGAATAATGGAAATTGTGGCAGAGCAAAATCACCCCTGGGGGAGCAAGAATAGTAAACCCAAAGGGTATTTTAATACCAAACACTTTTGCTGAAATCTAACGGAGAAAGTTGAAACCAGCTACAGGATGCTCACTGCAGAAGAGTTCGCCCATTCACCCACCCACCACAAAGAGACCCAGGCACTCTCTTACCTTAGGGGAATGCCTGCCTGGTGTTTTCTGGATCTACTAACACAAGACAAGCCATCAGTACTGCTCCTGGCTAGGAGCCACCATTTTGGAATCAATCAAGTGGACCTGGGCCAGCTGGTGCTTTATAGCTTCACACAGCACTACCGGGTGGCAGAAATGGGGTATTGCAAACTATTGAGATGAATAAGAAACAATAACTGCTAAATTGTCCCCTTTCTCTGTTTTATTTATTTTCCCCCCTCCACACTCGTCTTCTATCCTGAATGGGTGCTGCTGGTCTCTCCTTGCTTGCTGTTGGCCAAAGGAGCAAACTGGTTTAGCTGAAGAAAAAACCAACCAACCATGTGCTTTATCCATGAATCAGACCATGGAAAGACAACAGGGCTGAAAGGAAACAGATCCAAAAGCCTCTAACATCATCACTGAGCACCTGGGCAAGGCTGTTCGGGCCAAACCTCAGAGGCAAAAACTTTGTAAGGGACAATAATTACCTGAAGTTCAATTTTTAAAAGCAGAAGTGACCATTTGATCATCTAGTCTGACCTCCTGTAGATCTGAGGAAAATTACATGAGCCATAGATGTATCACCATGTAGACAGACATAGTAGGGATGCGAACCTATAACCTCTCATAGTTAAGGGGCCCATACCTAGGCCACAGAGCCACTCTTTAGACTGAGACAAGCACTTTGTTTGATTGATATGGCACTCTCAATCACAGCA
>NW_020680071.1:0-1695 GCF_002925995.2 Terrapene triunguis | reverse complement strand
CAGATGGTTGATAGGGACCATCACCATGAACAGCCTGAGGTGGGGGGTGGGGAGATGTCCCTGCTGGAGGGGCTGAGGGGTGTGTGTCTCTGCTGCCCTGGCTGGTTGGGCTTCCCCTTGTCTCATCTTCTCCCCTGTCCCTTTTCCCCATGTCGCCCAGTCCCCCCAACTGCCCCCCAGCTCTCTGTGTCCCCATCCCATCCCGGCTACATCCCCGGCGACTCCGTCACCTTGACGTGCTCGGCTCCCGGGGGCCACACGCTGTCGAGGATCCAGTTTCTCAAGGACGGTCAGAACCTAGATTCCCAGACGCCTGGTCCTGAACAACCCAACCTCAGCCGTGCCCTCTGGCTGCCCCCCCTGGCCCCATCGCACTCCGGGGCATACCGCTGTGGGTACTGGTTCCTGGAATCGGGGCGGGAGATCCCATCCGGGCCGAGTCACCCCGTCCACATCCTGGTGCTGGGTGAGTGCACGTCCCTCCGGAGGGTGGCACTGGGTGGGGAGGGAGAGAAGCCGCTGATGGGACTTGTCAAGGTTCCCTCCCCACTCTGAACTCTAGGGTACAGATGTGGGGACCCGCCTGAAAGACCCCCCTACGCTTATTTCTACCAGCTTAGGTTAAAAACTTCCCCAAGGCACAAATCCTTTCCTTGTCCTTGGACTGTATTGCTGCCATCACCAAGTGATTTAGGCAAAAATTCAGGAAAAGGGTCACTTGGAGTTCCTGTTTCCCCAGAATATTCCCCCAAGCCCCTTCAACCGCTTTCCTGGGGAGACTTGAGAATAATGTGAGTATCGACCAGACCCTTTGTCTCTAGGACACTGAAAATCCAACAGGTTCTTAAAGGAAGAACTTTATTTAAAGAAAAAGTAAAAGAATCACACCTGCAAAAATCAGGATGGAAGGTAACTTTACAGGGTAATAAAAAGATTTAAAACACAAAGGATTCCCCTCTAGGCTCAGCTTCAAAGTTACAAAAACAGGGATAAACCTCCCTCTTAGCATAGGGAACATTCACAAGCTAAAACAAAAGAGAATCTAAGGAATTTCCTTGCCCTTACTTATAATTTTTGTAATCTTACATGGATCATTTCAGGTATGTTTTCAGGAAATGTCTTTCCTGCCTGGTCTCTCTCTCCATCCAGAGAAGGAACAACAAAGAGAGCACAAACAAAACCTCCCTACAGCCTGATCCACAGTGGGTGGTACCAGTCGTAGGGACACACCAGCTCTGCGTGTGGCCCAGCACAGCTGTGGGGGTGGATGAGGGCCACCCGGGGGGGGGAGCTCTCACTGGCGATCTAACCGCGTGCTGCCCCGTGACACCAGCTCTGGCACTGGCCACCCTGGGGATCTGGGCTTCAGGTGGCGAATGAAGATAACAGAGGGTTGGGGGCACAGACTCACTGGGGGCAGGTCCCCGTCTCTGGGCTCACCAGCTATGAACTGGGGGGGGTCTCATCTGAGCTGTCTTTTTCCCTCTCCCCCTCCCCATTCTCTCTGTCTACCTCAGAGCCACCCCCCTCCCCCGGCTCACTCTGGCCCCCCAGCACCCCATGTACGTCCCAGGGGAGCGGGTGACCCTCAGGTGCTCGGCTCCCCAGGGCGAGGGGGTGGCCGGATACAGATTCTACAGGCAGCGAGGGGGGCTGATCGCTGACGGGGTCCCTGAGCCGACTGGGGGTGCCCGG
>NW_020680070.1:0-4468 GCF_002925995.2 Terrapene triunguis | reverse complement strand
CGATCTAAGATACACAACTTCAGCTACGAGAATAGCGTAGCTGAAGTCGACGTATCTTAGATTGATTTAAAATTACTTACTTCACATCCTCGCGGTGTAGGATCAACGGCCGCTGCTCCCCTGTCGACTCTGCTTCCGCCGCTTGCGGAGCTGGAGGTCCGGAGTCGACGGCAGAGCGATCGGGGATCGATTTATCGCGTCTACACTAGACGCGATAAATCGATCCCCGATAGATCGATTACTACTCGCCGATCGAGCGAGTAGTGTAGACGTGGCCTCAGACACTGGATGTCACATGTCAAACTGCTGAGCCAAAGAGATTGAAATGAGCATCAAGATCTAGGGCTCTTTTGAAGCAAGAGGATACTTATGTGGCTCAAGGTGACAGTGGGTTGCCATTCACCCTGAATTGGTCCCGTGCCCTGAGGGTTTGATCCCTGCTACTGGCTAATGTTCCTGTCATTCTGCAGTGTTTCCTTTTGGATTTTTTTGCCCTGAGATCAAAATTTCCAGGTGAAGAGCCACATTTGAAAGTGCTCTAAAACCCACATGAATGCTCTGAATTTGCGTAAGAGATGTGGTCAAGGGAATCAGCATTGATTAAACAGACGGCTGATGAAAAACAGTAAAGAAAAATGTAATTGTGTCTCCTGAACAATGGAACTGAGCGTGAACAATGGAAGCTGAGTTATTCCATTAACTTCCTTAGTGCAGCGTTAAGATTTCCCAGTGCTGCTTCCTGCCCTTCCCAAATGTGGAGAGCGGCTGCACTTAGGCCTCTGAAATCCATGAAATACACAGTTAAGGCAAACACCCTCACAACCTTAACTCTGCCCTTTTTGAACAATGCCCCAGCACACCAGGAACACGCACAGGCCCTTACAGATGCTACAGAGAGCTGGGCGCAGAGCACATGAGCACTAGGGGGCCAGGCCCATCACCTTCCCTTTGCCAAGGCAAAACTCGGGTTTAGAGTCATAGATTCCCAGGCCAGGAGGGACTTTTGCGATGATCTAGTCTGAGCTCCTGTGTAGCACAGGCCATAGAACTGCTCCAAATAATCCATGCTGGAACCAGAGCAGATCTTTCAGAAAACCAGCCAGTCTTGAGATAAAAATTGCCAGAGATGGAGAATCCACCGTGGCACGTGGTGAGCTGCTCCAATGGTTAATTCCCATCATGGTTAAACCTGACACCATCTTTCCAGTCCGAATGGGTGTAAATTCCACTTCCAGCCACTGGATCTTGTTCGACCTTTGTCTGCGGCTTTTGTCGCGCCCAGCGACCAGGAGGTGCCTGACTCCACTGCTGAACCGATTGCACACAACCCACCCAGACCAGCACGGTGGTCCCAGCCCTTCACTCCTTGCCCTGAGGCGTCCCCCAGAGACAGTGCAGCACTCACCCCTCACTACGCCCTGGAGATTGAGTCATGCAGGGCCCCAGAGTGCTGACAATCCCCATGGCAAGAAAACCCCTGTGCCCTGCTGCTGATACAACCGACACAACTCGGTGCTGAAATGAGGCAGGCTCCATAACTCCAGGCACGAGGGCCCCTCTCCTCACATCACAGTGACACTTGTGCCAAGCTGCTCCAGCGGCCCCCCAACCCCCACTCACCGGAGCGTCACATGGCGCTGGCTGAGCCGTGCGTCTCGAGGGCCCAGCAGGGCTCGGGATGGGTGGGTGTTGGTCCAGGGCTCTCGGCTGTGACTGACGCTGATGCCCCGGTCTCCCCTGTACCTCCCTCTGCTCCATGAAGGTCGGCGAGGCCTTCTCCAGCGCTGCTGCCCAACGGGAGCTCCAGGAGATCGCCTCTGAGCCCAGCAACGAGCACGTCTTCCGGGTGGACAATTTCGATGCCCTCCAGGGCATCCAGAGCCAGCTGCAGGAGAAGATCTTCGCCATTGAAGGTACCAGAGCCGGGGGAGGGGCTGCACTGGCCCCGGGGCTCTAGAAATGGGTTTTCAAGGCAGAGATGGGACGGGGAGCAGCTGAGAATCCAGAGTTCAAATAGGCCCCAAATAGTCTCTCTTTCCCCATCCAACATCTATCTACTGATCTATCTCCATATATCCTCCAAATGCCTTTCTCATCCAGGGGCCTCCGGGCAGGGGACTGGCTGGCTCAAGGGGTTGAGGAATGGGATACAGGGACTTCTCTCTAGGGGGCGCTGGATCCAGTCCAGTCTCAAGGTGGGGAGAAGGGCTGGCTCAGGGAATGGGACACGGGGCCTTTACCGTCTATGATGGTCTCTCCCGTGTCTGTCTGTTTGTCTCTTCTCCCAGGCACCCAGTCCCAGAGCGGCAGCTCCTTCCAGCTGGAGATGTCCCAGGAAGGATTCAGCTCCCTGCTGTCTCCTGTGAGTGATGCCTGGCCCCAGGGCGTCTCCCACGCTGCCATGCGCTGGGGCCCTGACAGCGCTTTCAAGCTAAGAAGGAGCTGGTTGGCTTAGCGTTTGCAGGGGAGACATCCCTCTACTAGCCCAGAGTGCAGGGGGCACCCTCCCCTCCCACTCAGGGTGGGCACTAGGGGGCTCTATGTGCAGCGGGGACCAGTAGGGGCCCAGTAAGGGGTGCTCACTCCCCTGGCTGTTAGCACTGACCCCAATGTCCCAGCACGATGCTAGGGGGCGCTGTGCTGCAGGTTCTCGCCTTGTCTAGTAAATACAGTCTGTGCTGTCTGTTTCCTGTAATCAGTCCCCTTTGCCGTGTGTGTCGGTTTAGGACGGGCCTGTGCTGGGAGTGGTGGGAGCCTATGACTGGTCCGGTGGGATATACCTGTACGGGAGCAGTGGGAAGCCGAGCTTCATCAACGTATCCAGAACCTCCACTGACATGAATGATGCTTACCTCGGTAAGAACAAACCCCCCGAGCTTCCCTTACCTATTTAAACAGCCCTCCCCCCCACCACGTCCCACCCCAGAGGTGGCTGCATCTCAGTTCTGGGAAAGTTCTGTGCAGCACTGTTGTATGGCTGTTTCCCATCTCACCTCCCCACGTCCCTCTCTTCCTTTGAGGTTATTCGTCTCAGGTCATCACAGCCAATGGGCAGAGCAGCTACGTGGTCGGGGCCCCTCGCTACCAACATGCCGGCAAAGTCGTCCTGTTCAGCCGAGATACCAAGGGTGGGGAATGGACACCTAGATCGGAGGTGTTGGGAGAGCAGGTATGGGGAGCATTACTGGTAATATGGAGTGTGGATGTGAGAGAGAGAAGGCTGGAGGAAGCCTGTAAGATTTTGACATTGTGTAATATTTGTGTTTGGATCAGGGCGGGCAAACTTTTTGGCCTGAGGTCCGCATCGGGTTTTGGAAATTGTATGGAGGGCCGGTTAGGGGAGGGGGCTGTGGCCCAGCCCCCACCCCCTATCCGCCCCCCAGGACCCCTGCCCCATCCACCTCCCCCCGCTCCCTGTCCCCTGTGTAAAATGGGCAACTGGCTGCTTAGAGTAAGACAGCCGTGCACATGCCCTGCCCTTGAGGCAGCAACATAAGGAAATTCTACTGCAAAAAATTTAAGCACCAAGTCAGGTTAGGCACCTATAGGGGTTAGCAGCAGCCATGCAGAGGTTTTGTGGATCATAAGGGCACCTAAGTCTGGGGGTTAGGCACATAAGTCCTTTTGTGGATCTGGGCCAGAGAGACTCAGGCAAGGAAAAAACGTTGCTAGTGATATTAACAGTGTCTGGAAAGGATCACACTACACTAACAAAGTGAATTGCTCTAAGCTCCAACTGCCTATACATTCCAGCTGAACAGAATTTATAACTGTGGCTCAGTCAGTGAATAAACTTTACTCGTGCTAGCACAACCTCTAAAAAGAATTGCACCACAACTAGCATTCAGCATCTCTCCAAGATCTAACTGCCTATATATTCAGGAACACTTACAGTGATAGCGCCACCTGCTGTGCAGCGGGAGGGTGAGTCTAAGGATGGATAGAGTATTGGGACTGAATCCTTATCCCCTTAGGGTGAGAAGGGTCCCAGTGGGAGAAGAAGGAGGAAGTGACTAAATTGAATGGGTTACTTATCTGCCTCTCCAGATTGGCTCGTATTTTGGGGGAACACTGTGCGCTGTGGACCTCGACAGAGATGGGAACACAGACCTGGTTCTAATTGGAGCCCCCATGTTCTATACACCTCTGAATGGAGGACGGGTCTATAACTGCCTGATTAACTGGCCGGTAAGAAAGAGGAGTGGAGCCAGAGGGAAGATGGATGGCCTGGGGTTCTTCTTTGCCTGGACTGCCATGGGGTTGTGATGCTGGGACAATTAGCATGGTAGTAGCAGGTGTGGTGCTCCAGGGAGCACGGTGAGGAGATCAATAGGGGACTCTCTTCTTTGCCAGTCAGTGCAGGCCCCAATGCCCCAGAGTGGCAACAAGGGGCGCTGTGCTGCAGAGAGAGGGAAAGGGGGTCAGTAGGGGGCACTCTCTGCTGACAGTCAGTGCTGATTCTTTTCCC
>NW_020680069.1:0-3586 GCF_002925995.2 Terrapene triunguis | reverse complement strand
TAAACAAAGCAAGTAATATAATAAAAACCCCAGGGAAGGTTTTTTCCTGGGAGGCTTTTGGCTTGAGGCTTTAGAAGCTACGTACCACAGACCTGGCGTTCTGTTTCCTTTCTCGTCACCACACCCTAATCATAACATGGCACCTCTGTCCCTGACAAAGACAATATTAAAGCAGAGATAAAAGAATTGGGGCTGCTCCCGCTCCATGAAATAGGTTTATAACAGCATTCAGAGACATGTAGTCCTCTACCACTGGCATACATTTTCCTCACCCCTTCACTTCCCTTTCTTTCTCCCATTTTTCTTCTTTCCATATCCTCCTCTGCTCCCCTGCACTGCCAGAGGTGTAGCCCCTGTAAAACGTGGTTGTTCTTCAAACCCTAATTCATGATCCTTTCAGGATTCCTTTCCTCAGGTATCTGGGAACTCTCAGGCTTAATCCCTTTCCCCCTTGGAGCTAATACCTACCTTACATTCTTTTTTGGGGTCCAAGACTTGCTCCTTCCCCCTAAACCCTGTCCCTCTACCTCACAAGATTGGTCAGTGGTTTTAGATAGAGGTGACTGAAGAAAGCTTCTACAAGGACTGCATTGGGTCAGAGGAGACTGATACCTCTGGCCCATCTCCCATCCCAAGCTAAAGCAGGGGGCCAGAGAGAGAGGGAAATCATACCCCCTCCATCTGTGGCAAGCCCTTGCCAAGAGCTGATTCAGCTTGAAGGCTCTGACTGCTCTCACCACCCTTCAGTTCATGCCTCATAACTCTGGATTTGGCTTGCTGATTAGATATCACAGTAAGGCTCTTTGCAGCATTGGCAGCAAAAGCCACCTTAGCTGTCTCCTTGGCCTGAGAGGAGCAAACCTATTGCCCAAAGTTAGATGGGAAGAGGCAGAATAAGAAGGGGCAGAGGAGAGTTTTATAGAGGACTGAAGAATTACCTGAGTAGGTCAGAGTCTGGGGAGGCATCTGCCTCCCCCCACTGCCCAACTATAGCAGGCATTAGACATGGAGAGAGGTCCATCCCTTCCTCCTCAGTCCCCGCATCCCTTACCAAAGGATATGAGGCTTTAGGAATCTTGTTCTTAACCACCACCAGGCATCACAAAGCCTGCAACTCTTCCCCACCCTCCTCCTGCTTTGCCCAACAGTGCCACCCTCTGGTGGCCTGAGACCTTTCTACTGCAATGGCATCCTTATGTGCTGACTTTTTCTCCCTCTGCTGTCACAGCTTCTGCTGTTGTGGCACTTTGCGCAAATGGCAGCACATAGTCCCAACCACCTTTTGTCCATGCACTCCCACCTACCTCTAGAAGGGCAGCCTCTTTGGCAAGTTCTTCTTTACCTCCTCTAACAGCTACAGGGGATTGTGCCATACCTGTTTCCCTTCCCTTCCTACTCTGTCTTATTTTTGATGCCACATCTTGCAATCTACAGACTTCCAGAAGCAAATTGTTATTCCCCTCTCTCTCCTTCCCTCTACCAGCATCCTCCCCACCTCCTTGTGCTCCCTTGGGACATGCCCCCTCCCTGTGCCACCATCATGCATATCTCTTGTAACATACATTTGACTGCTAAGTGACCAGTCTGCCCATGGCAGTAACATCATAGCAGATTGCAAGATACAGAAAAATGATCAAAATGCCCATGTAACTTGTGTCAAATGTGGGGCAGTCCTAAAAACTCACATACCCCCATTCTTCTGCTATCGTGAAAGAGCTGGGCAAGTGCAAAATCTGATGTTGTACCAAGGATCTGGACAAGCAGCCCTGTCCGGATCCCAAGTCAGCTCAGGATTTTCCCACCTGGGCCCAACATACTTAGTTGTTTGGTTTAGCCAATCCATGACCAGGTCAAAGGGCACTAGTTGATTACAGAATATGACGGTGATAGCCTCTTGTATCAGGGAAATCATTACCACCTGCAGCCAGTCCCCTATTACCGTGCATCATTGTGTATGACCCCCAGAAGGTTTTCGTTAGCTCATTTGACTGAAAGCACAGATCCATTTCTTTGGACCTAGTTAGCTGGATTATGGCTAAAAGGATCACTAGAGAGAAGAGCATCCCTCTCAGTATCAGAGTGCTCACCAATCTGCTCTGGCATGGGGTGACCCACAGCTACATACTATAACCACACCTTGGTATTTCTCTGCCAATTTCCAGCATGTAGCTCCCCTAGTTTGCCCCAACCCCTTTCCTGGAATCCAGACTATTGACAGCAACCCAACTCTCCTCCTCCTCCTCCTCTCACCTCAGAGGCCACCACCTTCCCTCATGTTGCCACCCACAGTGCCAACATGAGAGACAAAAGGTTGCTTGCCAGCCAACACTAGACCAGTATCTAAATTAGAAGGCACTTGCTTTTCCTTTCTGGGCAGCTGTGCACCCAATAGGTTCTGTTCTTTTCACTGTTCTCTTGCTGAGGTTCTTGGTGGAGTAAAATCTCTGCTGTGCCCATGCTAATTGGGACCACTACACTCCCTGTCAATGTCTGCACTGGTCTGGCCAGCTTTTCTGGGGATTCTTGGTCAGCAATGCAGGATAGCAGAGTCCAACCACTTCTTCCAAGTCCCCTTTCCAATCCTTCGTCATCTGATTCTCCACTTGATCACATCAAGCCACCTGCTGCATAGCTATCTCCCCTTAAGATGTAAAAATTGAGAGTGGGTAAAGCAGTGCTGCTCTGAGGTGAAGTTCCTCCCTTGAACCCTCATCATCCCCCCACCTCAATATCTCTTCTGGTATCTCCAGCTGCAGGGCTCACAAAGCAGAGGCCACGAGATCTCACCCTTGTTCCTCTGGCCCACCAAAGCTCCAGGCTGAGACTGCACCAATCTTCTCCTTCCATATTCCTGTACTTTCACACACCCCAGCAGCCTCAGGAATGTGTACTGGGAGTCCCAACAGGGAGACTACCCTACCATTTCTGTCCAAGAGAGCTTCTTCCATCTGTTCCATATTAGAAGCAGCTGAGTTATGACCCCTTATCAACACCTCCTCTCATGCTTGGGGACCTGTCCCTGCTACCCCAAGCAGCTGACTTCATATCACATCCCTCTGTTACTACTAGCATTATACACTGTCAATATCTCTGCTGGACTGGTCTCTGCCTGGACTTTTCTCGAACTGCTAGATGTTATCCCCTCCTGGTATCAGACACTAGAGAAGAGCTGCCTTCACAGCTGCTCCTTCCCCAGCAGCAGTTTCCATATCCACCAATGCATGCTCCAGCTTTGCAAGTGGCTTCCCCCTTTGTCCTCCACTTGCCAATCTAATGTCTGGGTTACTTGGAGTAACCAGTCCACCATCCTTCATGGTTGCTTGGAGAACTACAGTTACCTCAGATGCTCCTGCCCCATGTAGCTTGTAACTAAAAAATTAATTTTATATAATACCTTGATGTAAGAGCTAGTTAATAGATTCAAAAATACCTTAAGTTTTAAAGCTGAAATGCACGAAGCCTATAGCATTTTTAGCTTAGTCAAATGAAGCCTTAGAACTTACAATAAGTTAGCATAACTAAATTAATAAATCCTTTTAGACACCCTTTTAGATACCTGAAAACTGCTATCATGTCCCCTCTCAGT
>NW_020680068.1:0-5207 GCF_002925995.2 Terrapene triunguis | reverse complement strand
GACAGACAAACACAGTGCTATGTCAGCTGTGGCTGGCCTGTTTGAAGGATACAAAATGTCAGTCAGTCTGTTGCCTATTGTGTTTCAATGTGATCTCAGAAACTTCAGTGGCATACGTGCTGCCTGTATTACATTGATATATGCTCTGAATGTGGTTTGTGTCCAGTTAGGACTTCTTAAGGATGGTGGTGAGCTCAGTTCACTCCACGCCCATCAGGGCGACATCAAAGTAGAGAGATGAGCCTATTTGAGGGAGATCCAGCAAGAGCTGGATTCAATATAATTCTGCTACCATCTGCCGTTGTCCAATTTAATTCCATCATTGTAACACAAAGAGCACTGCAAGAAGCTTGTATTTCCTGCTTTCACCTACTTAGACTTTTTTTCTAACTTTGTTGCTGATGCAAGACAGAAGATGTTCCATATTTCCATATCACATATGTGCAAAATCTTAAGCTGATAAAGAGCCTGATCCACGACCCATTGCGTTCTCTCTGCTCCGTTAGTGAGCCAAATCCTGAAGTCCTTATTTGATTTGTACATAGGCAAAAGTCTGTCATACTGAGATCACTGGGAGCTTTCAGAGTAAAAACTGAGTTAGGACTGGAGGATTTAGGCCAGTGTGTAGACATGGAGGAAAGGAACCACTTAAAACTAAATGTAAACAAAAAAATCAAATCTAAATACTTAGGTGTTTATTTAAGGACTGAAGAGCTCCATGTAAAACAGGAATTCACCTCAACCTTGGCCCTCACTCAAACCAAACCTGAATCTAACTGTCTTGGAGTGTCAGTGTGAATAATATTTTATCTCCCGTCTCCTCCACCACATATCCACATGCAATCACCATTCTTCTGTAATTCCTGGCTGTGGCTGGAAGCTGATGTGTCCAGCAACCATGAGAGAGGCCGTTGTTAACCGTAGCTGGACTGATAGGGACCAGGTAGTATTAGTTTCATTCTCAATTTTGAGGCGACAACAAATTTGGGTAAGGGTAGATAATCTTAAAATAAACTCCCATACCTCTGCTGCTCATCCAATCTGAATCTTTGATTCCTTAGAGGTTTGTCGATTTCTAGTTTTATTATTTATATTCCTTCCTTTGTAAATCTTTTTAAAGTATTTATATTTTGCCTTTGAAAGCTAACTGACAAGCGGAAAGAGCAAAGCTCATTGATATTGGCAGCTTCCCATATCCTCATTTATACCAAATCTAGTTTACAACATCTCCATGCCAATAATGAAAAGAACAGGCTGCAGCTTTCTTTACAAAATACAATAGTAAGTCTTGGACAACCATTAATGTTTTGACCTTGCTAAGGGGAGAAATGTCTCCGGTTGAGAATTACTTTTTATTGTAAATTTAGGATGACAAATTTTACTGCTCTACTTGTGGCTTGGCATAACCTCTGTGTCTCTCAAGATGATGTCTCACAATTTGTTTTATTTCATGGTATAAGCCCAACCCTTGATTTAATATCTTTTTTCCCATGATTCTGGCTAGCTTTCTGCTCACCAAAGTCCCTGAAAACAAGCACCAAAACTTTCCTTCTGACATAGCCATAAACCAAGGGTGGGCAAACTACGGCCCGGGGGGCACATCTGGCCCTTCAGGTGTTTTAATCTGGCCCTCAAGCTCCCACCATGGAGCAGGGTCTGGGGCTTTTCCTGCTCTGGTGCGTCAGCTGAGGAGCAGGGTCAGAGGCTTGCCCCAATCCGTGTGGCTCCCGGAAGCAGCAGCATGTCCCCCCTCTGGCTCCTATGCGTAGGGGCAGCCAGGGGGCTCCGCAAGCTGCCCCCACCCCAAGCGCCGTCCCCACAGCTCCCATTGGCCAGGAACTGCAGCAAATGGGAGCTGCAGGGGCGGCAGCTGCATACAGGGCAGCACGCAGAGCCACCTGGCTGCACCGCCGAATAGGAACCAGAGGGGGACATGCCGCTGTTTCTGGGAGCTGCTTGACATAAGCACCGCCTGGAGCCTGCCCCCCTGTCCTCCTCCCATGCCCCAACTCCCTGCCCCAGCCCCGATCCCCCTCCTGCCCTCCAAACCCCTTGGTCCCAGCCCAGAGCACCCTCCTGCACCCCAACCCCTCATCCCCAGCTCCACCCCAGAGCCTGCATCCCCAGCCAGAGCCCTCTCGCACCCCAACCGCCAATTTCGTAAGTATTCATGGTCTGCCATACAATTTCCATACCCAAATGTGGCTCTCAGGCCAAAAGGTTTGCCCACCCCTGCCATAAACTGTAGTTCCTGATTAGATATTGATGGTGATTGCCATATATCAGTTGCTGTTGACTGCAGTTGCTGTTAAAGTGCTCCAATGAGACAGTTCAAATGGAAAGATCTATCTTTTAAAAGGTGTTATCTTTTGAAAGGATGTGGCTCTGGTGAAGCCAGTAGATAGCAAGCTAGAAATACAGACTGTGAGAGCCACCTTTCTATGCCATATTGAAATGTCTTTAGAAAGTTGCTTTCCTGTTCTTTGTCTTTAGTTACCTCGGCTAGCAGCGGTTTGAAATTCTGAAATTGAACCAAAACATTGCATTGCTCTTAAATCCAGCTCTGCATCTCAAAGAATGGCATTTCCTCCCACAATAGAACTATAAATTGGCAGGCCACCTCTTAAAAGGCTTAGAGCAGTGCCTGACCTGTAAAATGTCTTCTGTACTCTTGAACAGTAAATCACTGAAATGACAGAGGTAATTTAGACTCCTGGGAATCTTCTTAGCATAGTTGCGCCTATTGAATAGAGGTCAATTTATTTTTTTTAACAGTCTATCGAGTGTCCCTCTGAACTGCCTTAACGTTAATGACAATAGAGCCAACTCAGTGTTGGACTGCAGCTCCTATCTGCCTTTTGTGGCGTTGGGGATTAACTTCTCCTTCCCCAAGTTTCTTTTTATGGTCGTCTGGAGCTCCAACACTTTGAAGAAGCTTAACGTTGTGTCTCATGCTTTAGATAAATATTAGTATCGATTATTCAGTTTTCAGATAACACAGAAATGAATGTAGTATAAATATGATGAGCGGATACCTGTGTGATGTACTAGTAGCTGAGGGGTGAAAACATTTCTAAGCAGATTCTCTAGGGCTTGGTTTCTGCCTAGTCCTCATGCAGGGGTGCGGTGTGGGGCAGAAGGGAACCTATATAGCCAAGCAGAATTTGAGTCCATGCGCTCAGGAGCACAGGAACGTGTCCCTAATTTCTCCCTTCACAGGGCACTCAGCTCCATGAAAAGGATCAGAAAGTAGGCCGAGCTGCCTGCCTCGCCGAGTGCCAGCCAGCCAGGAGGAGGCTGTTGCATTCCCTTTAAAGGAGAGTAGCAGTTTGTGTGCTTGGCTGTGCACCAGGGAATCCTGGAGACATGCTGGTCTACACTGCCTCCAATGCAGGGCTGTGCCTACAATCTAGCCCTAGAGGAGCAGATTTCAGGATACATAAACATCAAACTAGCTAATTTACATACGTGCTTCAGAAGCAGTCAGATCCTATGCTATTTGGTTTTTATAGAGTGATGAATTTTTGACAGATACGGCAATTTCCAGCTATATCTTTGGGAGACCGTACTGTATTAAGTTGATGTATCATTGTGGGCCAGGGATTATATGTAATTCTGTGGGGGAGGGTGCCCCCAGCCTCTCCAGGAACCAAAAACAGTAAGGGGGTAATTAGGCTAATTCACTCAGATTGTAACATCCCCAAAGAAGTACCACCACCTGGAGAGGTTCAGGTATACTGGTTCAAACTAGATTCTCCAGAGACCAACAAACAAAGAGAGGACTTTTGGATAAATAGCCTGAGTTTAAACTGACTCAGGGCCTGCTTTCTGATCCAGCAAACGAACAGGACCTTCTGTCCAAGGCGGGGAGCAGGGCACTCCTAAGGGGAAAGGTTCGAAGGATTGATACCTGCCAGAGACTAAGGTTGGAGTTGGGATGATCTCTGGTACACTTCTTAGCATGCACGTAGGTTCTTTTGTTGTCTTTAATATTTTCTCTGTAATGCTTTTACTTTAAGAATGAATGTGCTTGTTCAAAAAGGGCGGTGTGGAAACTTTTAACTGTGGTGAATGCTAAGCAGGCCTATTTAGGTAGTCTGACCTGCTGGGGAACTCAGTGTAGGCAAGAAACTGTGTAGCCTGGAAAAAACCCGATCACGAGGGAGAGAGACGTGGATCTCTCCCTAAGAGAAATGACAACCGAGGAGCTGAGAGCCTAGAGTTGCTCATCGACGGAGGGGGAACACAGATGCCGTTGCCCCGAACTGTGACAGTATTTATAACAGGGATAGCCTTGTTATATTTACCGATCTTGTTTTTTTGCCCTCATTACAAATGCTGACACATCATTACATATGAATAAGATTATTACACGCAGAAAATGGGCCAAGTCCATATATCCGCAATAAACCTACAAGCCTTCTGCATGATGATTTGCACTGACATTAATGGGAACCCTAGGGGCCCAATTGCTAACGCTATTTAGATGATTGAACGTGCAGATAGGCACCTAAATACCTTAAAAATCTAGCCCTAACTGACTCCAGCTCACAGGATTGGGCCAATAGTAAGTTTTCTTCTGAGGTGACATCCAAAATTGTAATTTTCAGAACTCTCGGATTCCCGTCCACTAAACTATTTTGAGTTAATCAGTTGATGGCCTGTAACTGCTGTTTTTTCTCACTTCATGACAGCTGTGTAGTCTCTTCTTTCTCTTTCCTTTTTTTCTTTTTTTAGCATTTGTTAGTACATTCTCACTTGTGCTCCTGCAACACCTATTGACACACAGTTGTTATAAGCCCAGTACAATTTTGTAAAGATTCAGTTTTTTTAATTAATTATGACTCATGAAATATATTTGAGAAGAGGGCAGAAAATGCGCTTTTGTCCTATTTTTAGAATTGAAACAAATCCTTCCCATCTGTGTTAATTAGACCATTATAAATACTCTGCACACTTGAATCATTTAGTCTGTGTTAGCTGAAACTTGTAACCATAAGTGAGAGCTGTTATTGCAGATTGCTTGTGCAATAGACACCACATCGCCTGGCATTTCAGTTAAACTCCAAATCAAATCCCAGTTCATAATGCTGCCCAGCTATGCTCTGCACTTAGCATTTGTCTACACTTGGAGCTGGGGATGTGATTCTCAGTTTGTGTAGACATACTCAAACTAGCTCTCATCAAGCAAGAGTGCTAAAAATAGT
>NW_020680067.1:0-2439 GCF_002925995.2 Terrapene triunguis | reverse complement strand
TGTGAGCATCGCAGTCACAGACACACCAATATGACCATCCCCATGTATGACAGGGGTAACAGACAATGCTGTCTGTCCAAGTTAAATTTCCCTGCCAGTGCTAGTTACAAGGCAAATATCCACACGCAACCCCCTCCCTTCCTGCTCGCGCACACAGTGCTTCCAGCCTACGTTGGATTTATTAAAAAATGGAAAAAAACAGCGAGGAGTCCTTGTGGCACCTTAGAGACTAAGAAATTTATTTGGCCATAACTTTCGTGATTCTAGCCCACGAAAGCTTATGCCCAGATAAATTTGTTAGTCTCTAAGATGCCACAAGGACTCCTCGCTGTTTTTCGCTGATACAGACTGCCACTCTAAAAAAAGAGACAAGCTCATGATCTTTGGGGCTCTGATTTCTGAGTGTTAAGGGGTTGCCCTGGGTCTTGATCTGATTTCCATGCAGGATTCAGATCTCAGCTACGCCAGTGTCAGACCGGAGTCACTGCTGGCTCTGGCCGGGGGAGAGTGCGGATGGGCCAATGGGATCAGCCTCTGCCTGCCTGTCCCTGGGGGCTGCCGGGGGAGTCCAGGGCAGCTCATTCTTCAGTTGTTCCCACCAGAGGGCTCTGGCTGTTGCTAAGGGAGAGGGGCTTACAGTGCAATGGGGGGCAATCCCCCAAAGTGGCCCCTTTGATTCTGCTTTTCTTTTAGTACTTGGCTCAGAGACGCTGTTACTGGGAAGTTTTGAAGAGGCTGGGTGGAATCGTGGTGTGACATGGACTCCAGCCCCTTCTGTAACCTCCCCCATCTTCTCTCTCGCCCAGACAGGCTGAGGAATCACGTCCACGTTTCGCTCCGTCTTCCAGGAGACGGAGAAGGGACATGGCTGTGATGGAGCCAGCTCAGGTAAGGGATTTTTAGAGAGCTGCTTGGTGGCGGGAGGAAGAAGCAGAGAGGAGACAGGGTATGATAAACCTGCTGATTTTCTGAGTAGGCCCATTGGTGGCAGTGGGGGAGAGGGACATTCGCCCAATTCAAAAACAGGACACAACCCCCCTGCACAGGACTGGAGCCTGAACCCACTGGCCAGAGGCTGCTGTGAAATACGCAGGGAAGCTGTTGGGATTCCTGTCTCTGTCCCTGGCTCAGAGCTCTGCTTCCCATATCAGCCTATGGCTGGTAGGACTGTGGTAAATGAGAAGACCCTGCCATGCTCTGTGTGCTGGGGGGACAAGGAGCTCTCACCTTCTCCCCACCCCCTGAAGTCTCCTGGCTGCTCTGAACAGTAGGGGTCTGAGTTTGTTACTCTGGCCCTCCCAGAGCTTCGAGTTCTTTTCCTTTCCCTGTGAATATTGGGATTGGGGCTGTGGCAGCAGGTGCTGAGTGGGGGACTCTTGTTGTTTCAGATGCCGGTGACCTTCGAGGAGGTGGCTGTGTATTTCACCCAGGGGCAGGGGGCTCTGCTGGACCCCGCTCAGAGAGCCCTCTACAGGGACGTCATGCAGGACAACTACGAGACAGTGACCTCGCTGGGTAAGGGATTCCTGTCCCCTCGGTTATTAGAAGCCGAGGGTCAGTGTGTCGGACTCTGGTTAAGTTCTTCCCTGGTCAGATCAGAGGGGAATGTTTTGTGTAATGCACAGCTGCCATGAGAGAGACTTGCATCTCCGTGCCCTCTCCAATGGGTTACAGGTGTCAAAACCTAATGGACATGTGTGACGAAGTGGGACTGTTCTTAATGTTTCCTCTGAATACTGTGTGGGTGCCTCAGTTTCTGGCCGACACTCTGTCGCCTGGCAACTAATGGCTGGGGCCCTTCCACCCTGCAAGGGGATGCTAAAGGTGTGGGAGAACAAAGAGGCCAGGTGACCTCCTGGCCCAGGAAAGGAACGCAGCAGAGAAGGAGGGGCTGGAGGGAGTTTTGCAGTTTGGAGCTGGCTCGGGACGGGAAGTGAGGGCAGACGGGGTTGTCTGGCTCGTTGGGCCCCAGAATGGACCCGGCTGAGGGATCCCGTTCTCTGTACCTACAAGCTCTGTTTTAGACCGTGTTCCTGTCATCTAATAAACCTCTGCTTTACTGGCTGGCTAAGAGTCACGTCTGACTGCAAAGTGGGGGTGCAGGACCCTCTGGCTTCCCCAGGACCCCGCCTGGGCAGACTCGCTGTGGGAAGCGCACGGAGGGGCATATGCTCAATGCTCCAAGGTCAGACTCAGGAAGGTGAAGCCGTGTGAGCTTCTTGCCCTGAAGATAGTCTGATCCAAGGGAGAGGAGGCTCCCCAAAGTCCTGACTGGCTTTGTGGGGAGCAGTTCCAAAGCATCGCACGGGGGCTCCATGACAATATGCTAGCTAATCCCCATCCCTCCAGGTTTCAAAGGGACAGAATTCATTCATTATATTGTCTGTATTGTTTCCCAGTCAGACACATTTCATAGTAGCAGCCGTGTTAGTCTGTATC
>NW_020680066.1:0-5685 GCF_002925995.2 Terrapene triunguis | reverse complement strand
AGGAGCTGGGGTTGCAGTGGGGCAAGAGGGGAATTATAAATGGGGCAGTGTAACAGCACGAAACGCAACCCTCCCGTTTTGCAACTGGGTGCGGTTTCTGCCATGCAACGTGACAGTTTGTTAAACAGTTTGTTAACTTGCTACCGCCTGTCCATGGGGTTGCAAATCAGGAGGGATGGGGTATGTGGTCAAAAACAATCCCGATCTGCTTCCTGACCAGAATGGCCCCTTTCATTGAATTTGTGAAAAGGGAGGTAGGGTTTGGGGGAACGGAGCATGCCCCTGAGCCCAAGGTGAGACCAGAGTGGCCCCTTTCATTTTTTCCACTGGCTTCCTTCTTGCTTATTTCCAATGACTTGGCTGCTCATGCACCTGTCACTGGTCCAGGGATGGTTGCAAAACGGGAGGGATGGGTTTGTGGTCGAAAACACTCACGGTCTGCTTCCTCTGGGGGGATGGTTGCAAAACGGGAGGGATGGGGTTTGTGGTCGAAAACACTCACGGTCTGCTTCCTCTGTGGATGGTTGCAAAACGGGAGGGATGGGGTTTTGTTCAAGCGGAGTGTGTGTGTGTGTGTGTGTCTTGCAGACTGGATACTGTGCCCTGATTCCCCAAGAAGACCGTTATTATCTGTGACTGCAGAGATCTTAACACAGCATTGAGCATAAAATGAGCTTTAACAATATGTTGTGACTACTTACATTAAAGAAATCCAGTCCACCTTGGTTTAGGAGAGAGACCACTGATTGACCAATAAGAATCGGTTGTTGCATATCCCCATAGTGCAATTTTTTTTTCTTTTCCATTGTCAGTGCAGCTTTTATTTTGGTGAGTTTTGCACACAGATGCAGAAATGTGGACTTGCGCATCCAGAAGGTCTGCAGCCACTGGTTATGAGCCCAAGCCTTCATTGTTTCAGAAGATATTTTGCCCTTGGGAAGGATGTAAGATGACACCATATAATACACTACACTGAATATTTGTGAATCAGCTTCTACACACAAATCCAGCACACAGGCCTTGCTGTCTTTTCACTGCAGTCCTTGATCTTGGTGACAAATCTGTAGAGAATTACTGGAACCATAAACTCCCTGAACATTAAATCTCACCAAATGAGGGTCAATCCATCCTCATCATTATATCTACTCATTATACTCCACACCCGTACATAGCCAGTATATGTGGCGACGACACAGGAAAGGAAATAGAACACTAGGTTTTTGGTAGCTAGAGAGCTTTAAAAGCCTTAAGCAAAAAGCCTTTTAGGAAAACTTTTTTTGGGGGGTTTTTTTTTTTTTTTTACTTTGTTTACAACTTTTTTTAGTGGTTACATTTTTATGCATGAAGAAAACATGCCGTGTACAATTACATAAAATAGCAAACTTATTTTTTGTGCATGTGAACACTAGCTGCAAGGGTGATGTCAGGTTGCCAATAAGTTTCCCAAATACAGACACTGGGACAAGGTTACTCCTGCCTTGTTGCTAAGGGAACAGTTTGCCGTTCTCGTGGGCAGACGATTCGGGAACAACACATTCCTACAAGTATATGAACTTCATACCCTCATATCTCAATGCCTGTACTTTGACCCATCAACCTTTTACCCCCAATCGGGGATATTGCAGATTATGTATTCCTTATGCCACCTGATTTTAAACCAAACTTTGCACCATCGAATCTGTACAGTATTCCCTGATAACCAGAAACGTCTATGCTCAAACTCTGTTCACTTTTTTTTTTTTTAACATCTTAATAAAAATTTTAAATCTGTTGAAACTGGTCTAGGTCTAGGTGAGAGAATGTCTCAGGGCCGCCCGGGGGGTGGGGGGAAGTGGTGCAATTTGCCCTAGGCCCCGGGGGCCCCGCAGGGGCCGCCATGAATATGTCGGAGGCTCCCCCTGCATCCGTCTTCCCCCATCCCCCGGCGTCTCAGTGCGCAGTGTCCGGGAGCGGCCCTGGCGCGCTGCAGCTAAGTAGCTGGTATACATACCATTAAACCATTTAATGTTTTTAAATAATGTATTTAGTGTATTTTCAAATTATTACAAAGCAAAGCAATTTTTGGGGCCCCTTCCATAAAAAAAAGTTGAAATACTATAGTAACATGTATTTGGAAATGTAAAAAATAACCAGTGAAATACATTCAAAAATTAATTTGTAATAATTTGAAAATACACTAAATCCAGTATTTGAAAACATTAAATGCTTTAATGGGATGTAGACATTTGCAATTACATAATGGGCTGTCGCTGCGTGATGGTGATGGTTGGTGCCAATGGGCTGTCGCTGCCTGGGGGTGGTGCTGCTGTTGCCCAGGGCTGCGGGGGGAGCTGGGCTCTGGGTTGGGGGGTGCCCGGCTCACAGGGGCTGGGCTCAGGGATGTGGGGAGATGGGGTCAGGGGGTGTCCGGCTCAGAGGGGCTGGGCTTGGAGCTGGGGGTCATGGCTGTGGGGGGATGGGGTCAGGGGGTTGTCCGGCCCCTCCCTTACCATGCCGCTTACCCCCTCTACCGGAGCCTCAGCGTGCCGCATCCAGGACGCCGGGGGATGGGATGGGGGAAGACGGAAGTGGGGGGAGTCTCCGACATACTCCGGGCCTGGGGCAAATTGCCCCACTTGCCCCCCCCCCCCTCTGGGCGGCCCTACTGAATAGTGGTGACTGGGAATGGGGGTGGGGGGAGTGTAGCAGATGACAATTTGAGGTGAATATTCTCTTGGCCAGATTCTACTGGGTTTATGGTGCTTTGTGCTATGGACTGGAGCAAAGTGGCTGGTGAATAACCAAGAATCTGGTTAATAATTATTCTCTAAATTCAGCTTTCTTCTTTCTCTCTCTGTGAATTATCACTAATTCAAAATAGTAGTGTGCAAGTTGACTGGATAATGATAATAGCATAATCTCTTGTTATAACATTGTAAACCCTACTACCTGATTTTTATATAATACACTCACTATACATAATACAAGAAATCCCTGATGTTAGAACCTGGCTATGCCGCTGCTGTAGGGGGCTCATCACCCAGCAGCTGGGGGCCACCATGTGGGCTCGGCAGGGCTGCTGGCCACGGGGCCAATGGGTGTGGGTGGGATCTCAGGAGTCATGTCCCAGGGATATGCCCCACTCCCCAGCACTGCTCCAGCTCTGAGCTGTCTCCACTGCCACTGCCTGGGACCTGTGGGGCCCCACCTGCCTCCCCAGGGAAAGAGACACCTGGGATTGGTGCAGAGGCTGGGCCAGTCTCAGCCAGTCACAGGGGACGGCTGGGGGAGGGGGAGAGTGTGGGAAGCTCAGCTGGGTCCTGCCAGGCATGTGGGTCCTGAGGGAGCCTGGCCCGGGTAGGCTCTGCTCCTGCTCCAGCCTAGCTGATTGCACCCCCAAGGGGCCGGAGTTATCCTGCCCCAGGACAAGCTCTGGCTGCACTGCCGGCTGAGCCTGGCAGACACAGTCACCTCCCATCAGGGCCGGGTATTGTGGCTGGGGGTTAGGGTGTGGGAGAGTAGGTCTCTAGTGGGTCTGGGGGGGTGCTGTGCAGTGGAGGGTGGGGAGATCTGTGTGTGTTGGGGCGTTGGGAAGTGTGCAGGGGTCTGGGTGGGGCACTGTGCAGTTGTGGCAGTGGGGCGGTGGGGGGCACTGGGCAGTGAGGGAATCTGTGGGGGGGCTCTGGGCGGGGAGGGGCAGGGCACTGTGCAGTTTTGGGAGGGCTGTGGGGGGTCTACAGCTAGGGGGCACTGGGCAGTGAGAGGATCTGGGGGGGGTTCGGAGTGGTCTGTGGGAGGGCACTGGGCATGGGGGTTTGTGGGGGTCTTTTCACGTATTCACACACAAAAACGTGAAACAGCGCGCCTCAATTGTCCAATAGATCAATTAGGCACATTAGCCAGGAGGAAGCAGACCGTGAGTGTTTTTGACCACAAACCCCATCCCTCCTGATTCGCAACCCCATGGACCAGTGACAGGTGCATGAGCAGCCAAGTCATTGGAAATAAGGAAGGAAGAAGCCAGTGGAAAAAATGAAAGGGGCCACTCTGGTATGACCTTGGGCTCAGGGGCATGCTAGCCAGGAGGAAGCAGATCGATGAAAGGGGCCACTCTGGTCTCACCTTGGGCTCAGGGGCATGCTCCGTACCCCCAAAGCTTACCTCCCTTTTCACGTACTCACACAAAAACGTGAAACAGCACGCCTCAATCATCCAATAGATCACTGTGTCACATTAGCCAAGAGGAAGCAGTTCGATGAAAGGGGCCACTCTGGTCTCACCTTGGGCTCAGGGGCATGCTCCGTACCCCCAAAGCTTACCTCCCTTTTCACGGACTCACACACAAATACGTGAAACAGCGCGCCTCAATCGTACAATAGATCAATTTGTCACATTAGCCAGGAGGAAGCAGATGGACCAAAGGGGCCACTCTGGTATCACCTTGGGGTTATGGGCCTGCCCCGAAGGGGAAGAAGCATGATGGGAGCGCATGGCCAGGCTGGCCAGTGTGCGTCTGGCAGCTCCCGGTTTGTAAACAGTGCCATTGTACTGGGCTGGGTGGAGCAGGGTTGTCCCTGCCGTGCCATGACCCATCTCCCATTGCCCCCGGCCAGCCCGTCGCTCTGAGGACTCTGCCCCCCCTGCCCCATGTCCCCATTTCCCCCCTTGGGGACCACAAATATGTTTAGCACCAGGCCCACAAAAAGTTAATCCAGCCCTTTTTGGGGTGCAGGCTCTGGGATGGAGTTGGGGTGCAGGAGGGTTGCAGACTATGGGGAGTTTGAGTGAGGGGTGCAGGCTCTGACCTGGGGCAGGGGATTGGGGTACAGGAGGGGGTGCAGACATGTGGGCTCTGGGAGGGAGTTAGCAACTCAGCACGTTATATAAGAGAAATGAGCTGCAGTGATTTCATATAGGCATAGAAACTGATAGAAGACACTTTTACATATTCAAAATGTGAGAGGCAGAGTTGGAGGGAGGGAGTGTCTGTACAATATTTCACCGCACTCAGTCTCCTGGCTGGAGCAGTAACGTAGCCGTGTACGGGGCCGCCCAGAGGATTCAGGGGGCCTGGGGCAAAGCAATTTTGGGGGCCCCTTCCATAAAAAAAGTTGCAATACTATAGTAACGTGTATTTGGAAATGTAAAAAATAACCAGTGCCATACATTCAAAAATTAATTTGTAATAATTTGAAAATACACTAAATACATTATTTTAAAACATTAAATGCTTTAATGGTATGTATACATTTGCAATTATATAATGTGCTGTTGCTGGGTGATGGTGATGGTTAGGATGGGGTCGGGGGGGTGCCCCGCCCCTTACCATGCCGCTTACCCTCTCTCCTGGAGCCTCAGCGTGCTGCGACCAGGAGCGGCCCCGGACAGCGTTGGAGCCACGGCGCTGCAGTGCGCCAGGGCCGCACTCGGATGCGGCACGCTGAGACACCAGGGGAAGATGGAGGCGGGGCAGCCTCCAACATATTCGTGGGGGCCCCTGCGGAAAATTGCCCCACTTGCCCCCCCCCCTCTGTGTGGCCCTGGCCCTGCAACACTTGTATAGGATAGAGAGGAGCTGCGGTGATTAAGCTTTGACAGGCTAGGAATTGGAGGCCTGTCCCTTTAAGACCCCAGTCCCAGGAACCCGCCCCCTGCTCCGAGGCTGACATGCAGCATCCTGTGAGAAGAACAAAAACAGCCTCTGGC
>NW_020680065.1:0-1467 GCF_002925995.2 Terrapene triunguis | reverse complement strand
AGGAATAGTAATGTATTTGGATGTATGCTATGGTTAGGTAGAGTTAGTTCAGAAGAAATCCAGTGCTGATTGAACATGAAAGAAGGTGAAAGTTCTGTCTGCTAGAATGGCCAACAGTTTGCTTGTGCTTAAAGTATAACATCGATGATCACCATAGAGAGAGTAAAGTGATCAGATGCTCCACTATTTCAAACATTTATCAGACATAGGGAAGAATTTTAAACCTGATTCTGTGAGATATTGGGTATGTCTACACTACAGGATTAATCCGAATTTAGATAATTCGAATTTGGGAAACAGGTTGTATAAATTCGATTGTGCGCGGCCACACTAAGCACATTAATTCGGTTTTTAACAACATTAATTCGGTGGTGTGCGGCCACACTACCCCATTACTTTAACCACAGTAATTCGGTGGTGTGCGGCCACACTAACCCTAATTCGAATTAACAAAATCGATTTAGGCGCTACTCCGCTCGTCGAGGTGGAGTACAGAAATCGATTTTAAGTGCCCTTTAATTCGAATTAACTGGCTCTGTAGTGTGGACGGGTGAAGGGTTAATTCGGATTAACGCAGCTAAATCCGAATTAAAGTCGTAGTGTAGACCAGGCCATTGAGTACCCTCAATTCCCATTGACTTCCATAGACTGACTTTGGTATAACCCGAATTCAGAGGGAATTGGGAGTGCTTAGTAGCTTGCAGGATCAGGCTTGTTATCTCACTGCTAAATAATTTAACATTATTTCTTTACTGCTGTTAATCTGCTCCCCTCTCTATGTTGTGCTTAATTTCCACCAACAAAACAAAATAAAAAATTTGCTATCAGCCAGTCAGGGGATGATCTCCCACTGGAAGAGGTAATTTGAAATGCTTGGAACAGGACAACAAGAAAATGACTGAAGACTGTTGTGAGCAAGACACGAGAAGTCATTCTTCCGCTCTACTCTGCTCTGGTTAGGCCTCAGCTGGAGTATTGTGTCCAGTTCTGGGCACCGCATTTCAAGAAAGATGTGGAGAAATTGGAAAGGGTCCAGAGAAGAGCAACAAGAATGACTAAAGGTCTTGAGAACATGACCTATGAAAAAAGGCTGAAAGAATTGGGTTTGTTTAGTTTGGAAAAGAGAAGACTGAGAGGGGACATGATAGCAGTTTTCAGGTATCTAAAAGGGTGTCATAAGGAGGAGGGAGAAAACTTGTTCACCTTAGCCTCTAAGGATAGAACAAGAAGCAATGGGCTTAAACTGCAGCAAGGGAGGTCTAGGTTGGACATTAGGAAAAAGTTCCTAACTGTCAGGGTGGTTAAACACTGGAATAAATTGCCTAGGGAGGTTGTGGAATCTCCATCTCTGGAGATATTTAAGAGTAGGTTAGATAAATGTCTATCAGGGATGGTCTAGACAGTATTTGGCCTGCCATGCGGGCAGGGGACTGGACTCGATGACCTCTCGAGGTCCCTTCCAGTCCT
>NW_020680064.1:0-6394 GCF_002925995.2 Terrapene triunguis | reverse complement strand
GTTAACATAGTTTGAAACACCCTTGAACAGCCTGTGTACACATGGCTTAACGCCTTTAAAAAATCACATTAGCTGACTGTATGGTAACCTGAAGCCTAGGTTAGATAGAGTAACACACAGCTGCAGAGTTAAGAGTAACATTGAGCCCTTTGTTTTTTCACTTGATATTTTACACATTTTTCCATCAGTTACTTAATTTAAAATCAGACTTCAAACTACATTTCCTTGAGTGGTCAACCATTACAAAATTATAATAGACACTACCCATCAATTTGTGCTATAGAATGAGTTTTGTTTTAAAGTTAAACATGAAAAAACTATTCCTGTGAATTAATATATCTGTATCAAAGTGTGGTTATCAATCTGAAGAGAGGCTCTGAAAATGGCATTAAGTGAGGTTCAACATTTTCCCCTCTCTTGCTGATCTAACGTCTCAAATTTGTTCAGCTTGAAAATCAAAGAAATTTTTCTAGCCTCTAGTGCTGAAATTTCAAATCCAAGGATGAGTTTAAGTGTTCTGTTCTCACATTATCATTAGTGGAAGAAATTCTGATGCTCATTTTAGCTAATAATTTTGTGATTATACACAAGGCAGAAGACATTTGAGCTCTTTTCTCCTCCACTGCATTGGCCCTCCAATGCCAACATGAGCAAAAACATCATCTTTATCAGAAAAGTAAATAATGTGATTCAGGGCAAACACAGGGCCAAATCTTTTACCCTCACACAGCTTAAGTGACAGTATATCCAAGTGATCCTTCCTGCACATGCCATGGAGAAGCAGTCTGGAGCAGGGATGGGACATGGACAGTGAATCCACTAGCCCCAGCAAAAGTTGCCTGTGCATCTTTGTGCTGAGGTATCTACAGAGTTGAGTTCTCTGGCTTGCAGGGGAAGGATTCTTTGCACAGACTCCTAAAAATCTTGCCTCCAACCAGAAGAATCACACCTGCTCCACCATGCCTGGGGCCTTCCAACAACCTAATGGAAAGTAGGGTTTTTCACACAGAGAACAAATAAGTTAACTAACAAGATGCCAATTTGCTGACCTTAACTGCACTTTACACTTCAATGGGCTTTTCTGTGATCAATTATGGCTCATAACTGCACAGTATTTTCATCTTTCAACATTAGCCTCATACTTTGAGCTGAACAATAGTTTTCTAGCACCTCTCTGCTGCCAACAGGGCGATCCAAATTCAAGAGCAGGGTAAAATTCTTATGCCTTTAGCCTGCAGAGACTGCATGCTTTACAGAGGTTAAATGCTCATTCACTAGGAAAGGCTGGGCCATCACCACTACGCTGTTGAAATTCCACCTCTGTCAGTATTTGGTAACTGGCTGCTTTCCCAATGCTTTCAGCTGCAGGCAAGCAGTCTTCACAGGGAGGCAACAGAGGAGAAACTGACAGCACATGCACACACAAAACAGTAGATTTTAAAAATGCAAACACTGTTCAAAGCAACAGATTCTTGAATCCAAATGAGTTCAGATCTTGTTATTCCAGTTAGCTATTTAATTGATGAAGCTAAAACAGCTGGTACATCAAATTATTATGAAATAAAAAACTGATAGCCATCTATCCATAGTGTTCAAACCTTCAGATGGATTTTTTTTAACTTATTATCACTCAGGAAAAGTGCTCATTTTTTAAAGTATCATTTCATAATTAATTAAATCCTTGCCCCTCTCCATTCAGAATAAACTCTGGAGACTCGAAATAAGTTATTCCTCTATCTCACCTGTGTTACATGTACACACTGGTTTGTCATTGCAGATTTCTCCTAAGTAGGATATTGCCAGTGATCTTTAATAGAGAAGACATAAGTTACTCGGTACCTGTTTTGGGGGAAATGAAGTAGTAATCAAGGGACTTTGTAGCAGATACAAAAAAGTGGGGTGAAGTGGAACAACTTTTTAGATTAGCAACTCTGGCTAATTTTCTTCAAAAAAGTGAAATCCTGACAACTATGCTGGACATATTTCCATAGTTAGAGACTGAGAATATTCTTCTTACTGATTAATCAAATCAGAAAGAGGTCCAAAAATATTTTTGAATTACTGTTAGTTTCAATCTTTATAATCTTCTTCCTAATTAAAGATATTTATACCCAGAAAGAAGATTCCCCCCAAAAAAAACAAATCAAGAGGGAAACATTAGCCTCCAACTCCCCATGTAATGGAACCTGAACCTCTCAGCATCATCAACAGGCTGTTTGAGGAAGCATGTGGAAAGTGTGTGCACATGTAATGTAGCGACTCATTTCTTTAGTAACATTTTACCCAAACCTCCCCTTGCCCCAATAATATTTTCTCTTTTTTAAAAAATTGTTTTGCAATAAGTTTGTTCTGTTACTAATTCCAATCTTCTCATCACTGTTCTATGATGGATACCTCCCACCCCCATGTCTCTTAGTATTGAATTCTGGAGATTGCATTTCACACTCTCTCCCCTCCTTACCAGTTTTGTTCTTTCTTCCTTCAAGACTTAGACTTTAGCTCTTTCACTTTGTATGTTTGTTTACTCATTTCATTCCTTTATCTTGTCTTGCTTCCATATAAACAACTTCTTTGCTTCCCTCCATCTGCCTTCTTTGAAAGCGAATACTCATTAGGGGGAGCCCTATTCATGTTCTCATTATCTCAGTCCCTTTCTTTTTGCCAGCCTCCAGGGATATCCCATTTGTTTTCTTCCTCTCTTGTAGAACCGCATCTCTTCCTGAATGCATCCCTTTCTCCCAGTTTTCCTCTCCCTACTTCCCACAGTCATTCTCCTTCCAGTACTTCCCTCCCCCAGTAAGCATGAAAGTCCTGCAGAGCCAGAGAGACAATGAATTGATAGGCTAGACAAGTAAATTGCACCAGCACAAAGGCGCACACATGGGGGTACGGCTTTTCAGAAGATGGCCATAATAAAGCAACAACTACCCAGGCTCTAATCCTACAAGGTTCTGGGCACCTTCACCTCCCAGCAACATCTGAACTGGGCCCACAATCAACGTACTACAGTTCTAAAACTGTATCGCTCTCAAGCTGAAATGAGCTATCAGTACCTGCTTTCACTTGCATTTTAGGGCCCAGTCATGCAAGGTGCTGCAGGTCATTATTCCTATCAATGGGAATGAATACCCCTTAGTACCAGGGATCAGGAGTTTTTGTATTGCTCATAGAAGGGCTCAGTAAAGTCCCTACAGACACAGGTCATGCTGTTAGTAATATCAGAATGCAATTTATATTTTCTGTACTGACATTCCCTAACCTAAAACTTCAAACACCACTCTCTCATTAGCAGTTATAGTACATGAACTTCAAAGGCCACGCAGTCAACATTTTACAAGATATGTGGAGAAGGGACCAAATACTGTTCACTTTTTCAACAGGTCTACTCACATGAGAAAAGCTCATCCGTATTTAAAAGTCGACAGCTTCTAGGTGTTGGTTTTTCTTTTCTTTATGTGCTAAATGTTACCAATGTTAAAAAAAAATACAAAGAAGAAACTGAAGTGGAAAATAAATAACCTTTTATGTAACCAATGCCTGTTAACATACAGTATATAGTGCAACAAAGTGATTATACAAATCTTCTTTGATCTAGCAGTAACATCTGGAAACAATTTTAGAAAACAACTAGGGCTACAGTAGAAAAATCTGCAACTGCTAAAATATTTTGATCAGTGGAAGAAACTGGATGTTCCCTGTTAGTTTGAAATTTGTCCATTTCTGGATAGCTTTGGACTTTGACTCATTTCCCTTTTACTAGTTTGTTAATAACAAACATTACAAGGCTCAAGCACAGCACTGCTTCCAAGCTCTTTTAAGTTAAATGCCCCTTCTCAGAGATCTGCTGGATAATGTAATTCAACACTGAGGCAGTTTAATTTTTTATTTGTCTTCCAGCACCAGACTTGCTGAGCCATTACAGTGACTCAACCAACATTTTCTTTGTTACAACTGGGATAGGTCATCAAAAAAAATAGAGCAGATGCCCCAAAATACCTTTCAGAACTTCCTTTTACTACCTTTCCCCCACCCTTTTGATTTTGTTACTGCTTGCAAAATATTTCTGAGCAAGAACAGCTATGCAATGCTCTAGATTTATATTAAGAAAATTCCATTTTATTTTCAGTGTATTAGGTCAGTACTGTTGTACATTTTATTCAATTAATATTTACATGAAAAAAGTTGTTTTCGAGGGAAAAAATGTTTTCTTTTGAAGCAGCTGCTCATTGGCCTAAACAAAAAGAAATGTTAAGGCAACATGAACCATATTGTGTGTATCATCTTCATCTTTTCTTTTCCCTTTTAATCCAGCTTGTTTTGCCTAATGTCAGTTTAAGTGTACTAACATGCAAAGAGATGTCATAGTCTATAGCACAAATAAGAACATGTTACCTCCAATGGCATTTTTTTAAAAACAGCATAAACATCTGCAACCATTAGTCCTATACACTTTAACCTTTCTATGAGATTCAAATGGTTTCCCACTGGTTTAAGTCTATCACCTAGAACAGTGTTTCTCAACCTGGGGGTCCTGAGACAGGCTTGGATGTGGGGGGGTCACAAACAAGGCCAGCATTAGAGGGTAGGAAGCAGGGCAATTGCCTGGGGCCCCACAGCACAGAGGCCCTTGTGAAGCTAATTTACATGTTTCATACCAAAGCCACAAGCTGGGGGAGGGTGAGAGGGCAATTTTTCCTAGGGCTCACAATGTTTCTGAAGTCCAAAGGGGGTCACCAGCACAAAAAGGTTGAGAAACACTAGCCTAGAACAAGGAAGCCTGGCAACTCCCTACAACCCAAGTACAATCTTTAAATTGATCCTCCAAAGTAGATACAATGACTGTTCCCCTTAACATGCCAAGCTCTTTCACAGCCCCCACCTCCCCAGCACTATGAAATACTGTTAATAGATTCTGAATAGAATTTATATATTACACATCGATGTAACTCTCAAACCATTTTCCCCACACACTCCAATATATCATTTCCAATATAAAAGAATATTTATATATTAAGAAGCTCCATAATATTAAGTTAAATAAAAACTCCACACATACCATATAAATATATTCCTTAAGCTGGACAGTATAATGTATCAGATTGATAAAAAGATGAGTAGGTACCATACATGAGAGAAACATCCTAATTTTCATGGATTTATTCTTACTAATAATAGTCGATCAGCTATATTCGTTATGAAGAGGACAGTCAATTGTCCATCTATATCTGCAAACTGTACGCTTATAATACTATTTTCCTAGTCTTTATGGTGATGAACTTCCAAACATTAACTTAATATGAACCAACACAGTGTTTCCTTCCTGAGACTGCAGAAAACTCCAACCCCATTGCTGCTGTTTACAGCTTTTGCCAAGCAATAGAGCAAAATTAACAGTCAGTTCAGTTTCATTGCTTCTATTCAGAACCCAACATCAGTAAAGTGGTCAAGAATCATTCTCAGACAACTATGAGCAGCAATGGAGATACCCAGTCATTCAAATCAATCTTTGGCTGGGTGACGTGGCAAATTTTTCAAGCACTGCACATCAAAAGTCAAATACTGGACAGAGAAATTTCAGTCTCAGGTTATCAACTGAAATGAGCAGTGGGTTTTTTTCCTATTCTGAGGCTAGTTTAGGGTAGATTTATTTAGCTTTAAAGGAGGCTCAAGATTTGTGCAAACATTGAATTAAATGATGCCTAATAAAATCAGATTTTTCACTGAAGCAACTGAGCATTTGTCATGTCACTTTTGCTCTTGTGTGCTCTGACCGAGACGCCATAGAATACTACAGTGTCCCAGCTAATCTGGCCCTTATAAACCTAAGTCCCAATTATGTAAAGTGTAGCAGCATACAGTTCTTGAGTGAAGCCCCACTCAAGTCAGTAGAGTTCCATGCTGACACAGTAGTCCATCCATTCACTACACAATGCAACAGCAGGACCCTAGAAACCACAGACTGGTTTATATCACTAGGACTGAGTTTTTCAGTAATTATTTTGGGGGTAGAGGTGGGCAGGTGAGAAACTGTTTGTTGCAAGTATCAAAAAAGTGATGGAAATCAGGTTTTTTTTAAAGTCAGTATCACTGTATCATAACAGACTATCTTTGGGGGATCAGCTTTTAAGCAAACAAACTTATTTTGAAGTGAATGCATGGTTTCTGGTACTTTGTTTTACATGTGCAACGTTGCGAGCACATGACAGAAAAAAGTGCAGCACATTCACTAGGAGTACAAACTTTCCCACACTTCCTGCCAATGCACTTTAGTCCTAGGCACAAAGTTGAAACTTTCAACTTTGGGTGGGCCAGCTCTCAAGTAGCTGAGACCCCAGACCCATTTGATGCTTGCAGGGCCGGCTCTAGGTTTTTTGCCGCCCCAAGCAAAAAAAAT
>NW_020680063.1:0-1004 GCF_002925995.2 Terrapene triunguis | reverse complement strand
ACTCTACCCCAAGCTCTCAGGTGGTATAACAATTTTCAAACCCATCTGACTGCCTATGACTTTTAGAATACTGAAAATTTGCCTTTAAACAGAAATGCTGCTCAGTAGAGTATTGCAAAACTTCACACTATATTTTTCACATGATCTATACCAGTGGTTCCCAAACTGGGGTTCGGGAACCCCTGGGGGTTCGCAAAATGTTACAGGGGGTTCTCAGGAAAAAATTCCCTAATGGCGGACAGAGTTGTCCCAGCAGCCCGGAGCCCCTGGACTTCCAAGAGCTAAGCAGATCAAAGCAAGCATATCTATCACACTGAGGAGATTTAAACTTCAAGGCTCCTTATAAGAAATGGAAAGGATGGTGGATATTTTTTGCTGGTTTTAAAATTAAATAGGCAGCTTGTATTGTTTTTAAAATTATTATGAAGAACAAGTTTAAGCTTTGTTGTAACGTGCGTTGTTTGCCTGGACTGCTCAAGACCTGAATGCTTGTGTAGGAGGAACTCTTTGAGTTGGCTTCTTAAATACCTTCATGCTGTTTCACATCTGATACTCCTTGATGAAACATAGGAACCTTGTCTTATAACAGGCTTATTCAAAGTGATACAAGCTATGAAAGTGAGATCTTGGAAGAGTGTTGCCATTTTCATAATGTAATAAAAATACTGTAATGATAAATAATAATTAATAATAAAGAGTGTGTAATAAGCATGTCATAAAAACAAATTTTATATTTCCAAGATCACTGCTCTTATAATTTATACTCAGGTAAAGGAGAAAATCCCTGGAAATATTCATTTTTAGGAGGGGGTTCACGAGACTTGACATTTTAGTGAAAGGGGTTCACAGGTTGTTAAAGTTTGGGAACCACTGATCTATACTAAAAGCTGTCTTCAATGTAAATATGCCTCAGCATAATGGATCTGTTTTCTTTAAAGCATGGTCTTAGCCTGGGGGTGGGTGGCATTCTCGGGTTCAGTATTCACTGACTCGAATTTCCATAC
>NW_020680062.1:0-3946 GCF_002925995.2 Terrapene triunguis | reverse complement strand
CACATCAAAATACATAATAAATAGCACATTTTATCTCTGAAGCAGACCACTTCTCAAAAATTGTAGACCAGTGTTATTGTTGACTTGGATATGTCAGTACATAATAGTGTCAACAATGCTAAAGATTCTATGGTACAACCAATAACATTAGATTTCGGTAACTCAGCACATTTCTTATTATACAGTACCATTTTTGGCTCTAAATATTGAAAATGCTACTTTTTATTTCATAATCAATTTCAAGAGTACTCATGGTCTCCTAGGAATCTAACAATCTTGCGTCCGATGAAGTGGGCATTCACCCATGAAAGCTTATGCTCCAATACTTCTGTTAGTCTTAAAGGTGCCACAGGACGCTCTGTTGCTTTTTACAGATTCAGACTAACACGGCTACCCCTCTGTTACTAGGAATCTAAAATAATTGTAAGGCTCAGATTTAGTTCACCTCTCTCAGACTTGAAAAAGTTTGGGAAATTTTGATTTTTAAAATTAAATTATTCACCTGCACATACTTTAAACCCTTTACAGATTTCCATGAGCTAGCAAGCTGGTTGTACATCATTGTGACTGATTATTGGACTGATCACTTCAGCTAACTGTGGGCTATCACTGACAAGAGGGGAACTCAATAAACCATGAATTAGTTTAGAGGTCTATTCAGCTCAATTTGTTGCTATAAGTTACCTTTTGTGAGTTACAATATCCACTTCCCAGTTGAAAAGCTCTTACTAAATCACAGCAGAAGCCAATTTCAGTCATGACCCATGTAGGGCTGCCCTTTTCTTTGTGGTATTCAGCTGTCATTCAAGTCAATTCTTTTCATTAAATACACTGTACCCCATTCTATGAAGGCTAGTTCAAGACAAGACATTGCAACTGCATATTGCTGTTTTATAAAATAAATTTGCACTTTAATCCTTAGCACATGTATTCTTACTGGTAAACACAAGGGTGCTTGTCCTCAAAGTCATCTTCCCTTCATAAGATGAAATACATTAAATGTACAGTGCCCCTGTGTGTATTAGAAAACAATAAATACCAAGAATATTCATTCATCTGGGGACATGTGTGGAGGATTCTCTTCAAAATTCTGAGACTTAATATACAGCTTTCTAACATTTTTCTTAAAAAGCCTGAAAATCTGTTAATAACATATCGTCTCTTCTTTTTTGTGTGAGAAAGAATGTCTGTTACTAGACTTATATTTTTATATTTTAGAATTATATTTTTTCTAAAACCAAATAACTGAAATAATATAACAGAGGGAAAATATTTCATTTCTGATGACAATTCTGCATAACTTATGGAATTTTTCTCTAACCATTACTAATGGGATGGGATGCATTTCAGCATATCAAGCAAATTCGTGACCATATACTGGTTCATTTTCCTATTCTTGAAAAGTAATATGAAAGAAACTTTATCATGACCTCTTGTTAGAACCAGTGAGTCACAATTCTTGTCTCCAATTCTTTTAATTCATTCAGTGGAAAAGGTTCATAGGATAAAATTACTAATACCATACAAGCTGAAAATCCAGGTCCCCATTCAGCCAAGATTTACTCAGATGGTTAACTTTTCACACTGTGAATGGTCCCATCTCAGGCCATGTTTACACTTACCAGGGATAGAGATACTGCTGTGATCGATGCAGCAAGCGTCGATTTAGCAGGTCTAGTGAAGACCCACTAAATCGACTGCAGAGTGCTCTCTGGTCAACTCCGGTACTCCACCAGAAAGAGAAGAGTTAGCTAAGTCAACGGGATAGCGTCTCCCATTGATGCAGAGCAGTGTAGACACCGTAGTAAGTCAACCTAAGCTACGATGCAGCAAGCGTCAGTTTAGCAGGTCTAGTGAAGACCCATTAAATCGACTGCAGAGCACTTTCTGGCCAACTCCAGTACTCCATCAGAAAGAGAAGAGTAAGCTAAGTTGACAGGATAGTGTCTCCCATTGATGCAGAGCGGTGTAGACACCGTAGTAAGTCAACCTAAGGGCTTGTCTTCACTACCCGCTGATCCGATCTCTCGGGGATCGATTTATCGCGTCTCGTCGGGACGCGATAATCGATTCCCGAATCGACGTGTGTACTCCACCAGCCCAGGTAGGAGTAAGCGCCGTCGACGGGGGAGCTGCGGCGGTTGAAGCTTTAGCACATCTGGCACGTAAATACCTTGTGACGCCGGCTAAAACAGTGCCATGAGAATGCCTGTTCTCACTTTTAAGTGACATTGTAAACAAGAAGTGGGCAGCATTATCTCCTGCAAATGTAAACAAACTTGTTTGAGCGATTGGCTGAAAGAAGTAAGTCTGAGTGGACTTGCAGGCTCTAAAATTTTATATTGTTTTATTTTTGAATGCAGTTTTTTGGTACATAATTCTACATTTGTAAATTCAACTTTTATGATAAAGAGATTGCACTATAGTACTTGTAATGGGGGAACTGAAATATACTATTTCTTTTGTTTTTTTTACAGTGCAAATATTTGTTATCAAAAATAAATATAAAGTGAGCACTGTACACTTTGTATTCTGTTTTGTAATTGAAAGCAATATATTTGAAAATGTAGAAAACATCCAAAAATATTTAAATAAATGATATTCTATTATTAACTGTGCGATTAATCACGATTAATTTTTTAAATCTCTTGACAGCCCTAGTAATAATGTGACCACTAGTGTACCAGCAGTCACTAGTATTCTAACCAATATGCCATCAGGCCTGCTCTGTAGATACCATGAGGTTTGATTAAAGTAGACACAACCCACATTTTTTGGAAGATCATTGCATTTTGAAAAAACAAACAAACAAAAAAACGAGCACTCCACATGGCCTGAACTTTGGAAAATCTCCAGCTAAGGAGTTTCTTTGGATGTATTTTGTTAAGTAAAATTTCATTTTCCTACGGTTGCAGACATCTTACATTTGGAGAAGTCACTGTATGTACCTCTGTCACAGTCCTGCAAAGTAATGAGTGCTTCAACTACAGTGAAGTCTTTGAGAGATAAGAAGTGAAGTCTTTGAGAGATAAGGAGGCTCAGAACCTCTTAGGAGACCATGTCAAAGTGTAGGCCAGCTGCATCCTACTCCAAGCTAGTCCCTAACAATAAACCCCATTACTCGTGCTTATGCTGCAGTGGTAAATGAGTGTGTGTTACTTTGCCAGTTAAGAACTACGAGGCCTACTGCCCTGCACAGCACATGGCAAAGGAGAAAAAGACGAGCTAGGGAGCCCACAGGAAGGACTCTATCTCAGCCACATGTAATTGGAAAGCTGGTTCTTCTGTGATTCATTTGTTTATATATATATATACATTTCTTTTCATTGTTGTTGTTAGAGACTACAATAAAACTATGATTAGTGATTCTGGAACCTGAAATAGAGAGGCTCAGGGTGGGTCTTATGGGGTTTGGCTTTGTTTTACTTTGTTCCTTTAAAAGCCTTAAAGGAAATAAAGTAACTTGGGAAGTGAGTGAGACTTTTTCAAATAGTCTAAGGATCTGGTGTATCTATTTACAAGGGGAATTCTGAGTTCAACAACAGAGATTCTCAGCACCTCTCAGGATTGGGTCCACATTTTATGTAGAGTAGCAAATGGAGACTACAACACATTCGATTTATATATATATTTATATATATATTATATATTTATATATATCTACTTGCACAGACTGTCTCCCAACTGTAAATGTGACTTTCTTTCTTCAGCTCCACAGACTCACCTCCCTCTCCATGTTTCCCATTTATGACTGTGTGCAGCTAGACCATGTGGACTTCTTTAAAGTCAACATTTAGGCCAGGCAGTATTTAACTGGGCCAGAAAGATTTTATAAAGCATGTATTGTTACACAATTTATATAACCTTTACTGAGGCATACATTGTAGACCTTATAAAGTGGGTGGTAACCACTATTATTCAGTAAATATTTACTTCCACCCACCCA
>NW_020680061.1:0-7054 GCF_002925995.2 Terrapene triunguis | reverse complement strand
AACCGGCTTCTATAAATCCGACCTAATTCTGTAGTGTAGACATAGCCCAAGCTTCACAGAACTCTTCTTTGGGTCTGGGATTGTTGTAGCCATGCTGGTCCCAGGATATGAGAGAGACAAGGCGGGTGAGGTAATGACTTTTATGGGACCAACTTCTGTTGGTGGAAGGTACAAGCTTTGGAAGGTCCTCAGACCTGAAGAAGAGCTTTGTGAAGCTTGAAAGCTTGTACCTCCCCTGACAGAAGTGGGTCCAATAAAAGATATTACCTCACCTACCTTGTCTCTCCCATATCCTGGGACCAACATGGCTACAACAACACTACAGGTATTAACTGGCTTTTTGACTGATTGTCAGATCATCTTCCTAACAACCCTAATTTTAATAAGAAGTTTCCTTTTTGATTCACATATGGCCAAATCCAGCAAGCCTTACTCAGGCAAATAACTTCAATGGGATTACTCTCATGAGTAAGGGCACCAGGATATGGCTTACTATCTGATAGTGAACTGTTAAAATCAAATATGTCAGTAAAAACTTTTCTGTTGACAGTAGATTTGCATAGAGCCATGCTAAAACACTGTAAATATTTGATTACAGGGATGCGGCACAAAGCACACAGTTGCGAAGAGTTCAGAGGAAAAATACCATAACTATTTAATAAAAATCATCAGCCATCTGTATGATTTTCTGCCTTGGCAATATCATGTAAGCTGGATGTGATTGTTCTAGGTTAACCTCAAGTAGTTCACTTCTAACTGGATAAAAACCAAGAAAACAATACTCTTAGCCTTTAAGAGAGACGTTCCCATTAACTTTTCAATGGCTAATAGTGTTCACTGTATGAATTTACAATGGCTACAGAGTTAATGATATTTAAGGTAATTAGGAGTAAATTTTCAGATTGGTGTACAGGCCATGTAGCTGAATGACACATTATAATCAATGGGAATATATGGCAATAACTGGAAGAATTGAAAATACTCCCCATCATGCACTTTCACATTAAGTTATAGCTATTCAAGGTACGAAGCCTCAACAGGCTATGACCATTGGCTTTTTTACAGAAAAGTCAGACAACAACCTGGCAATAGGCATATTTCTTTATGTAAGCAGATATGGGATATATTTGAGGTTATGTAATATTGAAATGTCTGTGAAGATCATTCTAGAGGATGAAGTGCTCATATTAATAAAACCTTCTTCCACCCAAACTTAACAAGGAAGATTTAATTTAGGATGACCCCTTCAATCAGGGCAGACTAAGTACAATTCTGCTGCCCATTACTCATACAACAGGGATAACACCATTTCATTACCCCACACTCAATACAAACAGATTTAACTGTTTTTATTAAAGCTAATGTTAAAATTAGTTAATACACAGGTTAAGGGAAGAGTTTCTATACATCTGGGTATAATGCTTAAGTTATCCCAAAGTACTAGGTTTGGTTTAAAAGTCATAAAATACACAATACATAATCTGCAATATCTCAAATTAAGGTTAATAAATGTAAGATACAGTTAAAATGTACCCAAATATTTGGATGCTAATATCACTCAAAAAGTTATACCAAGAGTAGCTTATGGGAAGCAAGTATAGCAATGAGTGTAGATTGTCCCTCAGTAACTGAGCATTTAGGGTAGGTTGTCCCTCAGTAATAGAAATGGGATGAAATTTAATAGTGCAAAGTGCAAGGTCATGCACTTAGGGACTAACAAGAATTTTTGCTATGAACTGGGGAGTTATCACTTGGAAGTGACAGAGGAGGAGAAAGACCTGAGTATACTGGCTGATAACAGGATGACTATAAGCCACCAACATGATGCAGCAGTGAAAAAAGCTAATGCAGTCCTAAAATGCATCAGGTGAGATCTCACCTGAAATACTGTGTGCAATTCTGGTCTTCCATGTTTAAGAAAGATGAATTCAAACTCAACAGGTGCAGAGAAGGGCTACTAGGATGATCCGAGGAATGGACCCTACCTTAGGCAAATAGAAAGGAGCATAAACACTGCCAAATTAAGTGCAAGAATGTAATAAGAAAAGCCAAAGAGGAGTTTGAAGAACAGCTAGCCAAAAACTCCAAAGGTAATAACAAAATGTTTTTAAAGTACATCAGAAGCAGGAAGCTTGCTATACAACCAGTGGGGCCCCTTGATGATCGAGATACAAAAGGAGCGCTTAAAGACGATAAAGTCATTGCGGAGAAACTAAATGGATTCTTTGCTTCAGTCTTCATGGCTGAGGATGTTAGGGAGATTCCCAAACCTGAGCCGGCTTTTGTAGGTGACAAATATGAGGAACTGTCACAGATTGAAGTGTCACTAGAGGAGGTTTTGGAATTAATTGATAAACTTAACATTAACAAGTCACCAGGACCAGATGGCATTCACCCAAGAGTTCTGAAAGAACTCAAATGTGAAGTTGCGGAACTATTAACTAAGGTTTGTAACCGGTCCTTTAAATCAGCTTCTGTACCCAGTGACTGGAAGTTAGCTAATGTAACACCAATATTTAAAAAGGGCTCTAGAGGTGATCCCGGCAATTACAGACCGGTAAGTCTAACGTCAGTACCGGGCAAATTAGTCGAAACAATAGTTAAGAATAAAATTGTCAGACACATAGGAAAACATAAACTGTTGAGCAATAGTCAACATGGTTTCTGTAAAGGGAAATCTTGTCTTACTAATCTATTAGAGTTCTTTTAAGGGGTCAACAAACATGTGGACAAGGGGGATCCAGTGGACATAGTGTACTTAGATTTCCAGAAAGCCTTTGACAAGGTCCCTCACCAAAGGCTCTTATGTAAATTAAGCTGTCATGGGATAAAAGGGAAGGTCCTTTCATGGACTGAGAACTGGTTAAAAGACAGGGAACAAAGGATAGGAATTAATGGTAAATTCTCAGAATGGAGAGGGGTAACTAGTGGTGTTCCCAAGGGTCAGTCCTCGGACCAATCCTATTCAACTTATTCATAAATGATCTGGAGAAAGGGGTAAACAGTGAGGTGGCAAAGTTTGCAGATGATACTAAACTGCTCAAGATAGTTAAGACCAAAGCAGACTGTGACGAACTTCAAAAAGATCTCACAAAACTAAGTGATTGGGCAACAAAATGGCAAATGAAATTTAATGTGGATAAATGTAAAGTAATGCACATTGGAAAAAATAACCCCAACTATACATACAATATGATGAGGGCTAATTTAGCTACAAGAAGTCAGGAAAAAGATCTTGGAGTCATCGTGGATAGTTCTCTGAAGATGTCCATGCAGTGTGCAGAGGTGGTCAAAAAAGCAAACAGGATGTTAGGAATCATTAAAAAGGGTATAGGGAATAAAACTGAGAATATATTATTGCCCTTATATAAATCGATGGTACGCCCACATCTTGAATACTGCATACAGATGTGGTCTCGTCATCTCAAAAAAGTTATACTGGCACTAGAAAAGGTTCAGAAAAGGGCAACTAAAATGATTAAGGGTTTGGAACGGGTCCCATATGAGAAGAGGTTAAAGAGGCTAGGACTCTTCAGCTTGGAAAAGAGGAGACTAAGGGGGGATATGACAGAGGTATATAAAATCATGAGTGATATGGACAAAGTGGATAAGGAAAAGTTATTTACTTATTCCCATAATACAAGAACTAGGGGTCACCAAATGAAATTAATAAGCAGCAGGTTTAAAACAAATACAAGGAAGTTCTTCTTCACGCAGCGCACAGTCAACTTGTGGAACTCCTTACCTGAGGAGGTTGTGAAGGCTAGGACTATAACAGCGTTTAAAAGAGAACTGGATAAATTCATGGAGGTTAAGTCCATTAATGGCTATTAGCCAGGATGGGTAAAGAATGGTGTCCCTAGCCTCTGTTTGTCAGAGGATGGAGATGAATGACAGGAGAGAGATCACTTGATCATTGCCTGTAAGGTCCACTCCCTCTGGGGCACCTGGCATTGGCCACTGTTGGTAGACAGGATACTGGGCTAGATGGACCTTTGGTCTGACCCGGTACGGCCGTTCTTATGTTCTTATGAGAGGAGATTTAAGGAGCTTGGCTTGTTTAACCTAACCAAATGAAGGCTGAGGAGAGATATGGTTGCTCTCTATAGATACATCCAAGGGATAAACACCAGAGAGGCAGAGGAGTTATTTAACTTAAGGGTCAGTGTTGGCACAAGAACAAATGGCTATAAACTAGCCATCAACAAGTTTAGGCTTGAAATTAGATGAAAATTTCTAACCATCAGAGGAGTTAAGTTCTGGAACAGTCTCCCAAGGGAAGCATGGGGCATGGCTGCTAAAACGAACTCAAGGAATGCAAACTTGCCACAAGCTAGAATCGCAAAGGGGCATACTTGGGTGTGTGCCAGGATTTAAATAGCAAGGTGACATCTCGTCAAGATGACCTGGGGAACAGTGGAGTGCACACTGGGAAACACACAGGCTGGTCCAGGTGTGAAGTAGTGCAGTGTGGGATAGCAGAGGGAGGACTGCCTGAAGTATTATAGTCAATCCTAAATAGGGATGCATCCTCATGAACCTTCTAGTGGTATAATTTATTCCAGAATATATGTCACTTCCCACATGGATTAAAGTGGGACAAGACACCAGATAAATCGAAAGAACTTGTATGTGTGGACACCAAGCAGTGTATGCTGAAAAAACTAGTTATACCAAAAAAACCCTCTCCTATGTAGGTTAGCCTTCATTTTGTTATGGGAAGGGGAATGTTGCTAAACTGGAGAGTGTTCAGAAAAGAGCCAGAAGAATGACTAAAAGATTGGATTAAAGGATTAGAAAACATGCCTAACCCTCAGTTAGAGTCTGACTTTGCACTGAACAGGACAGTTCATATCCCTTCCAAACTTTACCTAATGTTTCCATTAGCTGTGCAAACATGCAATCCCTTTTTGAATCCTGTTCAAGGAGCTCAATCTGTTACATTTAACAAAGGTTAAGAAGTGATTTGATCAGAGTCCATGGGTGGCAGGTGAACACCTCCTTCTGGGAGGCTAGCCCGCCGGTCCCACCCCTTCCACCTGAGGCCCTGCCCCCACGGCCGGAGGATCCTTGAGCACCCCCCCATAGCTGGAGGAGCCTGACTCTCACATCCTGCAGCCCACCTGCCCCAGCCACCCCAACCTGCCAGCCGGCGTAAGACCTGGCTCCAGAGCCAGTCCACCAGCTGGCCCCAGCACCAGGCCTAGTGCCGCCCTGGGCTGCTGGCCCAACCCCCAAGCCGGCCCAAGTACTGCCCCGGGTCACCCTGGGCCCTGGCCTCAACTCCAGGCTGCCAGCTGGAGCTCAGCCCCCACTAGTTTAAGGAGATGGGGGAGGGAGGGCAGGGCCTCAGGAGTGGAACATGGGCGGGGCCACGACCTGGGTTAGGGGAGGCTTAACGTGCCCTGGCCTTTGATACCCGTTGCCCATGTCAGCGTCTGTAAATTCCTACATGGGGAAGAGAAATTTGATAATAAAGGGCTCTTCAGTCCAGCAGACAAAAGTATAACAAGATCCAGTGGCTGGAAGTTGATGTTAGACAAATTCAGCCTAAAAATAACATGCCCATTTTAACAGTGAGGTAATTAACCACTGGAACAACTTAGCAATGGTTGTGATGGATTCTCCATCACTGGCAATTTTTAAATCAAGATTGGATGTTTTTCTAAAATACATACTCTAGTTCAAACAGGAATTAATTCAGGGAAGTCATCTAGCCTGTGTTGTACAGGAGGTCAGACTAGATGATCACAGTGGTCCCTTCTTGCTTTATAATCTATGAATAAAATACATCAGTATAATGTCTTTATCTTGGTTATAACTATGTCCACATTATAGATTATATTACAAAATCAAAAATCACATACACACCCCCAACCAAAACAGTAATACTGATATAAAAATCATGTGGAGACCAGGCCTAAATCAACTGTTTTACTTGATCTACAATGATTAGATGAACCATATTTATGTCAGGTTCATAATATCCTGCTTCCTAACAGGGTTAATGTCTGGTGGGTGCAGGCACTGTATGACTCTGTCAACATCATCTCCTTTATTGCTTCTGGGAACTGAAAACGGAAGAAAAAATCCTCTGCAAAGTCAGTTGAGTGTAAATCATTTAGTATAAAAGTGACAATTTTATCAATAAGATAACAAAGCCTGTACTGAATTTTGGTGTGCCAGAGATAGTAGATTAATCCGAATTTTGTTGTATTATTATATCTGCATATGGTTGGCTAGACTGCTATTCCACATAATTCTTCACCTTTTTATAGCAGTAGTCTCTGTGCTGTACATCACAAGGAAAACTAGTCATGCCACTGTGGTTTACCAGCTGCAGGGAAAAGGCTATCTCAGGCCATTGATCTTTCAGCAGAGCTACCCAATGAAGTCATTTAGGTAAATGGGGAATTTTTTTATGGCCCTGATTTACGTACATTTCCAATTTAGTAGTGAAACCTGTGATAGCTGGTCACATAGGACTTGCTTCTGTAAACTCTTACACAAGCAGTCCCACTGAAGTTTGCATTCCTATGGTTGGAATTGAAGCCCCATAATCCTTACTTAACACCACAGGTACAGTGGAATTCAATAACTCTTCAATCTTCTTGCAGTCACCTAGAAGGGAATTCTATCTCCCAGAAAACAAAAAAGGGCTGGGGGGAAAGGCCCTTATCTGGGGAGGCCCTGAACATCCTCCAGTGAATGGGGAAGAGTAGGAATCGAACACCTGCTTCCTTCTGAAGACCGTGAAGGGACCATTGGATCCAAGGAGGTGAAGTCAACCTGAAGACAAACATGTTTGTGAAGGGGCAGTTTTTGAGGTAGACAACAAGTTGGCTGTCAATGGCATCAAGCCATGACTCATGATGTGTTTGTGAACCTGAGATGCTGTTTGAGATTTTAATTGAACCCTGAATTCTCCCTGATTTCTGATGGTTTCATGTTTCTCCTCCGAAATATTTGAGGTACAACCTAAATTTGCAGCAGTGTTATCTGTCCTTGCTTAATCACCCAACCTCAGTGTGCATCTGCCAGCCTTCTGGGAAAG
>NW_020680060.1:0-1859 GCF_002925995.2 Terrapene triunguis | reverse complement strand
TAGATTTCTCTCACCTCTGGATAGACAGCCCCTGCGCTATTGAGGAGCATGAAAGGCCCAGGGAAGGAGAGCAGTCAATGGGAGCAGAGGGAAAGCTTCCCATAGTTGGGGCCCTCCTTCCAGATAGTGTTGGGGTAACCTCTTGCACTGAGGTTACCTCGCCAGGGGAGGGAACTCCAGTCATTAAGAAAAGGCAGCTGTAAGTAATGGGAGATTCGATCATTAGAAACAAGGATAGCTGGGTTTGTGATGACCGGGAGAACCGTATGGTGACTTGCCTGCCTGGTACAAAGGTTGCTGATTTCTCGAAGCATCTAGATAGATTAATGTGTAGTGCTGGGGAGGAGCCGGTGGTCGTGGTACATGTAGGCACCAGTGACATAAGGAAGGGTAGGTGAGACGTCCTGGAGGCCAAATTTAGGCTGCTAGGAAAGAGACTGAAATCCAGGACCTTTATGGTGGCATTCTCAGAAATGCTCCCAGTTCCACGTGCAGGGCCAGGTAGGCAGGCAGAGCTTCAGAGTCTCAATGCGTGGATGAGACAATGGTGTAGAGAGGAGGGGTTTAGATTTATTAGGAACTGGGGAAACTTTGGGGATGGGGGGAGCCTATACAGGAAGGATGGGCTCCACCTAAACCAAAGTGGAACCAGACTGCTGGCACTTAACATTAAAAAGGTTGCAGAGCAGTTTTTAAACTAAGAGATGGGGGAAAGCCGATGGCTGCAGAGGAGCACGTGGATCGGACAGAGACTTCTCTTAGAGGAGAGTCTAGTGATAGAGATTTTCTAGTTTTTAGTCAGGAAGAGAGGCTGGAAGAGGATAAAGTAGGGGCCAGATCAGACGAGAAGCATTCACACACAAGAATCTGACACATCAGAAAAGGGCAGACAAATAAACAGTGATAAGTTTTTAAAGTGGTTGTACACAAATGCTAGAAGTCTAAATAATAAGATGGGTGAATTAGAGCACCTCGTGTTAAAAGAGTATATTGACATAATAGGCATCACAGAAACCTGGTGGAGTGAGGACAATCAGTGGGACACAGTCATTCCAGGGTACAAAATATATCGGAAGGACAGAGCAGGTCATACTCGGGGTGGGGTGGGGGGGTGAATGGCACTGTATGTTAAAGAAAATGTAGACTCAAATGAAGTAAAATCTTAAATGAAACTGCATGTTCCATAGAATCTCTATGGATAGTAATTCCATGCTCTAATAAGAATATAACAATAGGGATCTATATCGACCACCTGTCAAAGACCGTGATAGTGAGGATGAAATGTTAAGGGAGATTAGAGAGGCTGTCAAAATAAAGAACTCAATAATAGTGGGGGATTTCAATTATCCCCATATTGACTGGGTACATATCACCTCAGGACAAAATGCAGAGACAAAATTTCTCGATACTTTAAATGACTGCTTCTTGGAGCAGCTGGTACGGGAACCCGCAAGGGGAGAAGCAACTCTTGATTTAGTCCTGAGTGGAGTGCAGGATCTAGTCCAAGAGGGAACTATAACAGGACGGCTTGCAAATAGTGACCATAATATAACAACATTTAAAATTCCTGTGGTGGGAAGAACACCTCAACAGCTCAACACTGTGGCATTTAATTTCAGAAAGGGGAACTATGCAAAAATGAGGGGGTTAGTTAAACAGAAATTCAAAGGTACAGTGACTAGAGTGAAATCCCTGCAAGCTGCATGGACACTTTTCAAAGACACAATATTAGAGGCCCAACTTAAATGTATACCCCAAATTAAAAAACACAGCAACAGAACTAAAAAAGAGCCACTGTGGCTTAACAACGACGTAAAAGAAGCAGTGAGAGATAAAAAGGCATCTTTTAAAAAGTGAAA
>NW_020680059.1:0-1179 GCF_002925995.2 Terrapene triunguis | reverse complement strand
GGCAGGAGCTGCGAGGGTTTCTGGAGGAGCAGGAGCAGCGGCTGCTGGCCCGGCTGGAAGAGCTCGAGAGAGCCATTGTCCAGAGAAGGGATGAGGGCGTCTGCAGCCTGTCCCGGGAGATTTTCCTGCTCAGGGAGAGGGGAGGAGATGAAGGGCAGCAGCCGCTGAGCCAGTCCCTTCAGGTCAGGCTGTTATTACAATGATCATACGCAGCGTTTCTATAGGCGCTTCTGAGCCCCAGACCCCAAAGCACTTTACAAAGGGGGTCAAGGGCATTATCCCTATGGGACAAAGGGGGAAAGTGAGGCAGAGAGAGAGGCAGAGCCCGAGGTCACAAACCTTCTCTGTGGCAGCGCCAGGGATGGGTCCTGGCTGCTGCAACCCCGAGACCTTCTCTCCTCTCCTGGAAATGTCTGTAAATCCCCTCCCCCATGCTGAGGCTCCGCTCACACCAGGTTAATGGGTTACTGGGGCCAGGGGGCTTGTGGGGCTCTCAGCCCTGGGAGGAATTTGACTCTCAAGGCAGAGAAACATTTTCTGCCTGTAAAGTGCCTGGGGAGAAACTTCCCCCTGTGGCCACCTCCCAGCAGGGGTTGCTGGGGCCGCTGAGAGCCACTGTCCCGGCTGCGGGGGACGGGGGAGACGGCCGCTGCTCTCTGCACAAGAACCCGAGTGTCTGAAATTCCCCTAAATCCCAGAGGCTCCCTGGTGATTCCCCTGCAGAGCAAGAGGCTCCCGCAGCCTGGGAGAAGTCCTCTGACGGCCTCGTCTTTCTCTCCCTCTCTAGGGTGCCGGGAGCTGTGGAGGCAGGTAAGTCCTGGGCTCTGTCTCACTTCCCTCGTGGTGTGTTAGGTCTGGTAACTGCACTGAATACGGAGCTTCCCCCAGCCCCCGCAGTGTGACGCCGGCTTAGAGCCTGTGAGTCTGTCTCCCCTAGTGGCTGCCTCAGCAAGGGGCGGACCCTGTTACACTCGGACAGCTGATACGGTCCCACGAGGGCTGTCAGACGTATGGGCGAGACCGGGCCTGTCTGACGTATTTATGTGGCCACATCACGTATTCAGAGTGTGCAGAATCTCAGCTTTCAGTTTATTTTTTTTAAAGTAAGTTTCTAGCCCTCCTGGTTGCAAAGAAACCCTCCCAAATGGACACGGGGAGCCAGCGTTGCCTTCCTGAGTC
>NW_020680058.1:0-2026 GCF_002925995.2 Terrapene triunguis | reverse complement strand
TTTGAATTCAGCACATCAAAATACATAATAAATAGCACATTTTATCTGTGAAGCAGACGACTTCTCAAAAATTGTAGACCAGTGTAATCAGACATCAGAGATGGCAAAGACCTAAGAGATCACCCAATACATCTTCCTGCCAATGCAGTATTCTTCCATACAATAAATGTATTATGATTTTGCCCAAATTAGTTTTTAAAATGTCCAGTGATAGGACTTTTGTCATTTCTCTCAGGAAATGACAAAAGGCAGCTTAATATGTATCACTGCCAGGAAGATTTTGTTATTGAACCTACATTTCTTTCTTAATTGCATCCCGTATTCTTGTTATATCCCCCTATATAAAACTAAATAATACTCGTCCCTTTTTGGTATTTAAACCCTTCCGTTATTTGTAGACCATTATCATGTCTCTCCTGTCATCTCTTATACAAGGTAAACATATTTTAGCTCTTTTAATGTTTCCTCAAAATTAACTGTTTCAAGACCCAGAATTATTTTAAATACTGTTCTCTGAACTCCCTCCCATTTGCTGATATCTTATTTGTCATGTGGTGCCCAAGACAAAATTCAGTTTTCTTGGTATCATTTACCAGAAACAGGGTCTATTATCTCCTTGCTACATTACATAATGCCTTTTGCAGACTTTTGTGCAGCCATATCTCAAACTCAAGACTAATTTGCTTTCTTCCAGTCCACCATAACCTGTCCTCATTGTTGCTTCCCAGGTTCGTTCCCCCTGGGAATTACGTGTATAATTATACAGTGTCCTTAATTGGCATATTTAAAAAAATCAATCTCATTTTATTTTCTTCCAGGCTCTTTAGGTCCCTCTGTATTATTTCCCTAACCTGAATGATGTTCATTAGAAAATAAGAACGGACATACTGGGTCAGACCAAAGGTCCATCTAGCCCAGTATCCTGTCTTCTGACAGTGGCCAATGCCAGGTGCTCTAGAGGGAATGAACAGAAAAGGTAATCAAGTGATCCATCCTCTGTCGCCCATTCCCAGCTTCTGGCAAACAGAAACTAGGGACACCATTCCTGCCCATTCTGGCTAATAGCCATTGATGGAGCTATCCTCCATGAACTTATCTAGTTCTTTTTTAATCCTGTTATAGTCTTGGCCTTCACAACATCTTCTGGCAGGGAGTTCTACAGGTTAACTGTGTGTGTGTGAAAAAAGGTATTGGAATATTTTTCTTCCTTAGAAGTATGGTTCAATATGCTATTAGTAAAGTAACAGCAATAGAGAAAGTGATTAAATGCTGCAACCACTGGACACAATTGTTCAATGAATTTGATGATGGTGATTCCACCCCTTTTTCAGACCATTGCCAGCACTACTAGCATAAATAGCCCATGCTGTTTTCATAAGTATGGCCAATTTTTGTAAGGATGGTCAATTGTTCTCATCCCAAATTGTTCTCAATCCCAGTGAAGTCAGTAGGAGTTTTGTCATGGACTCTGAGGGAGCAGTGTTAGGTCCACTGTGTGGGAATTAAATGGTTAATCCTGGATCCTGTAAACACATGAGTAGTGTTATTGGACTCATATTCATCAAGTTAATGACATGCATTAGGGTTTGCAGGCTGGAGTCCCAAGGCCTGCAAACATTTATGCATGTGCTTAACTATAAACATAAGATTGATCCTATTAACTTCAGCAGAACAATTCACTTTCTTAAAATTAATCACATGCATAAGTGTTTGTAGGATTGGTACCTTAAACTGTAGCCTCCGAGGTCCAAGGACCTGAAGTCAATAGAAAACTCCCACTGATTTCAAAGGGCTATGAGTCAGATCCTGAGTCATCTTCTCTGATTCATGCAAAGATATTTAAGAAAACATAACTGACATAGGCATCAAAGAGGGGAAGATAAATGAAGCTGCCTTCTCATGATCATCTCCAGTATATTTCAGCATTGATCACAAATTAAAACATGTAGCAGACACACTTTATTAAACAAGAAACTTCTGAAAGCATACTGCCATATTTTACCTATGAGAAAGACAAGGTGGGTGA
>NW_020680057.1:0-2120 GCF_002925995.2 Terrapene triunguis | reverse complement strand
GGCGTGAGATCCATGGGGTGAGAGTCAGGCTAGGAAATGTAGCCAGCGACTGTGCTAGGATGGGAGGAATTACAGATCTGGTGGATGGAGGTTTCCTGTTAGAGAACAAAAGGGGAGAACCTGTGATGTGCTCTGTCCAAGGAAGGTTATGAGAAAGAGGGAACAGGGATCCTGGTGCCTCTCCCCAAGGAAACCTCAGACAAAGCATCTCCTCTTGGGGCCCGCCACAGGAAGCTGAGAGAAGGGGGCGACAAGGCAGCGCCCACCTCCTGGAGTACACGCAGAGGGGTTGCAAGGGTGGAGAGCCCCATGCGCCGGCCAAGCGCGCGGGGATCCACCCAGTCCCCCCTGGCGTAGTCCAGGAGCTCTCCGACCCTGGTGGTTTCTGCCAGGACCAACCGCCGGCTCACCGAGGGCGACTCCGCCACCTGCACCCGGGGAGCGGGGTTGTGCAGCAGGGGCTCCGCGAGGAGGTCCGCGCCCTCGGTGGCCACAATGGACCTGGTCCTGAAAAAAGCTTCCAGGTCCGGAGGAGGTCCTGGTAGAAGACCGGCAGCTCCGAGAGGTCTCGCGGAAGACCTCTCGGTTGAAGAAAAAGGAGCTGCCGGTCATATCGGAGCCCTCGGAGGCAGCGGAGGAAGGCGTGCGCTAACGTGCTCCAAGCCGGACTACCTGCACCATAAAGGAGCCTCTGCAGGTCCTGGAGGCGGAAAACATGGACCTGGCTATGAAGGCAGACCAGGCCCTGTCCTCCCTCCTCCAGGGGAAGACTCAGAACCCCTGCAGAGACCCAGTGCAGTCCCAGCCAGAAAAACTCCAGGGCCGTCCTCTGGAGCCTGGCCAGGAGCCCCGGGGCCGGGCTCAGGGTGTTGAGCCTGTGCCAGAGCATGGACAGGACGAGCTGGTTCAGCACCAGCGCCCTCCCTCACAGGGAGAGACACCGGAGCAGTCCTGTCCATCTCCGCAGCCGCTCACCCACCCTGACCTCTAAATCCTGCCAGTTCTCCGGCGGAGAAGGATGCGTGGCGGAAAGGTAAACGCCGAGATAGAGCAGCGGACCCGAGCGCCACCTAATGACTTGAAGCGCGGGTGGGAGGGAGCTCGCCTGCCACCCGTCCCCGACCACCAGGCCAGAGCTCTTGACCCAGTTGACCCGGGCGGAGGAGGCCGCCGAGTAAACAGCCTGGCAGGCCTCCACCCGCACCAGGTCACCTGGGTCCAGGACCACGAGGAGCATGTCGTCAGCGTACGCCGACAGGACCAGCCGCAGCTCCGGCTCCCGAAGCGCCAACCCCGCCACCCTCTGACGGAGGAGGCAGAGGAAGGGCTCGATCGCCAGAGCATACAGCTGGCCAGAGAGGGGACACCTCTGCCGTACTCCCCGCCCGAAGCTGACCGGTTCGGTCAGGGTCCAGTTGAGTCTGACCAGACACTCCGCCTCAGCGTACAGCACCTGGAGAAAACCCACAAACTGGGGCCCGAAGCCGAACGCCCGCAGAGTGCCCAGGAGATACCCATGGTCCATCCTGTCGAACGCCTTCTCCTGGTCCAGGGACAGGAGGGCGAACGACAGACCATCCCTACGCCCCAGCTCTAATAGGTCCCAGACCAAGTACAGATTATTAAAAATGCTCCGGCCCGGGACGGTGTAGGTCTGGTCGGGATGGACCACGTCCGCCAGCACGGACCCCAGCCGCAGCGAGATGGCCTTCGCTACGACCTTATAGTCCGTGCTGAGGAGCGAGACGGGACGCTAGTTCCGTAAATCGCGGAGGTTCCCCTTCTTCGGCAACAGGGAGAGCACGGCTCGCCTGCACGAGAGAGGGAGGACCCCGCTTTGCAAGGACTCGGCCGAGACGGTGACGAGGTCTGGGCTGAGGACGTCCCAGAACACGCGGTAGAACTCGAGGGTCAGCCCGTCCATGCCCGGAGATTTGTTGGTGGGCATGAGACGGAGGGCTTCCAAGAACTCGGCCAGAGAGAGAGGCAGCTCCAGCTGGTCTCGGTCGCCCACGCTGACCGTCGGGAGCTCGGTCCAGAGCACCCTGCGGGCCTCAGCTTCGGTTGGATCCAGGGAGAAAAGAGCGGCGTAGAAGGCCCTGGCCCTTCCACGCATCTCC
>NW_020680056.1:0-4752 GCF_002925995.2 Terrapene triunguis | reverse complement strand
GGAGATGCGTGGAAGGGCCAGGGCCTTCTACGCCGCTCTTTTCTCCCCGGATCCGACCGAAGCTGAGGCCCGCAGCGTGCTCTGGACCGAGCTCCTGACGGTCAGCCCAGGCGACCGAGACCGGCTGGAGCTGCCTTTCTCTCTGGCCGAGTTCTCGGAAGCCCTCCGTCTTATGCCCACCAACATATCTCCGGGCATGGACGGGCTGACCGTGGAGTTCTACCGCGTGTTCTGGGATGTCCTCGGCCCAGACCTCGTCACCGTCTGGGCCGAGTCCTTGCAAAGCGGGGTCCTCCCTCTCTCGTGCAGGTGGGTGAGCGGCTGCGGAGATGGACAGGACTGCTCCGGTGTCTCTCCCTGCGAGGGAGGGCGCTGGTGCTGAACCAGCTCATCCTGTCTATGCTCTGGCACAGGCTCAACACCCTGAGCCCGGCCCCGGGGCTCCTGGCCAGGCTCCACAGGATGGCCCTGGAGTTTTTTTGGCCGGGACTGCACTGGGTCTCTGCAGGGGTTCTGAGTCTTCCCCCGGAGGAGGGAGGACAGGGCCTGGTCTGCCTTCATAGCCAGGTCCATGTTTTCCGCCTCCAGGACCTGCAGAGGCTCCTTTATGGTGCAGGTAGTCCGACGTGGAGCACGTTAGCGCACGCCTTCCTCCGCCGCCTCCGAGGGCTCCGATACGACCGTCAGCTCCTTTTTCTTCAACCGAGAGGTCTTCCATGAGACCTCTCGGAGCTGCCGGTCTTCTACCAGGACCTCCTCCGGACCTGGAAGCTTTTTTCAGCGACCAGGTCCATTTTGGCCACCGAGGGCGCGGACCTCCTCGCGGAGCCCCTGCTGCACAACCCCGATCTCCGGGTGCAGGTGGCGGAGTCGCCCTCAGTGAGCCGGCGGTTGGTCCTGGCAGAAACCACCAGGGTCAGAGACCTCCTGGACTACGCCAGGGGGGACTGGGTGGATCTCCGCGTGCTTGGCCTGCGCATGGGGATCTCCACCCTTGCGACCCCTCTGCGTGTACTCCAGGAGGTGGGCGCTGCCTTGTCGCCCCCTTCTCTCAGCTTCCTGTGGCAGGCCCTGCGAGAGGGCGCTCCCCGCCCACCCCTCACCCCGGGCCCTCCGGACCTTTTTATCGGGCCCCTGTTCCGCGAGCCCCCCCAGCTCCCCCGCTCCCATAATCCGAGCCGGCTGCACGCTCTGCAGCCGGTCCGGTTTCGAACTGTGCCCAGGGACCACCTGTATACGCTCGTGCTCCACACGTTGCATCTCCTCACCCTCGCGTCCCGCCCCGACACCAAATGGCGGGACTATCTAATGCCTGTGGAGGGTGAGGAGCCCCGATGGGCCAGCCTTTATTCTCCCTTAGTCCCAAGGCCCGCCGGGGACATTGGTTGGCGGCTCCTTCACGGAGCCATGAGCACGGGCGTGTACCTGGCGCGGTTCACCCCTATTCCCGAGGCCTGCCCATTCTGCGGCGTGAGGGAGACCCTGGCGCATGCTTACCTCGAGTGCGCCAGGTTGCAGCCCCTATTCCGGCTCCTCCAGAACCTCTTGTTGAGGTTCTGGCTGCACTTTTCCCCAGACCTGTTCATTTATGCACACCCTATCCGTGGCCCCACTAAGTCGCGAGACCTCCTCGTCAACCTCTTCCTGGCTTTAGCCAAACTCACCATCTATAATACCAGGGAGAGGATGTTGGACGAGGGGGTGCTCTGCGACTGTGGGGCCTATTTCCGTACCTCCCTAGTTTCACGTCTCCGGACAGAGTTCCACTGGGCAGCGTCCGCTGGCTCCTTTGCCACCTTTGAGGAGCAGTGGGCACTGTCCGGGGTTCTCTGCTCGGTGTCCCCATCTGGCACCCTGATTTTGAACCTTTAACCGTCACCTCACTCCCTGTTTTTTCATTAGTTGTCCCAAGAGATTACTTGGTTCCTGGGTCCAGTGGTCCCTCCCGCTAGGCTGGGGGAGGGACATTTAGAAGTGGGCGGGCAAGCCCGCCCACCTCCCAGTTAACCAATAAGGCCTCACTACAGTCAGCCATTGGGGTGGGGCTTATTCCAAGACACCACAAAAAAATTAACCTTTTTGCTACAGAATTTGCCACTCGGTGACAGCCAGGTGCCTGGGTTTGGTTTCCTGGCTCCCTACCCAGCCAGGACCTGCCTGCAGCTGCATCTCTAGCTTTCGCCACCCAGGGGTATTAAACAGGCTTGCAATGCATACCCCCTGCCAGGGCCGGCTTCAGGCACCAGCGGAGCAAGCATGTGCCTGGGGTGGCACATGCTAAGGGGCGGCATTCCGTCCAGTCTTGGGGCGGCACAGTCCAGGCAGCTTTTTCTTTTTTTTGCACTTCGGCAGTTCGGGCATGGCAGTCCGAGCGGTTGTTGTTGTTTTTTTGCTTGGGGCGGCAAAAATGGTAGAGCCAGCCCTGCTCCCTGCCCAGTCCCAAGGAGCCAGGAAGCAGGGGCTGGAGGGCCAGAGCTAAAATTCACTGCCCAATACTTCATTAATGCAGCGATCAACTTGAGTGGCAGCACCTTGCACCCCACCAGAGCATTAGTGCACCTCAACTTAACCCTCTGAAAAGCAGGAACTACCCACCAGGCATCCCCACTCCCTGTCACATTGCCCTTCCCACTCCCCCATCTCCATCCCCAGCCTCCCCCACCCCATGGCCATCACCATCCACAAGCCTATTGCCACCTCCAACCCCATCCCCAATCCACTCCGACCCCATGGGCTGGGAGTCAGGACTTCTGGGTTCTATTTCCAGCTCTGGGAGTGGGTATGGGGAGACCCTGGGCTCCAGCCCTGCCTGTTACTGGATCATGTGTGATGCTGGGCCAGTCACTTTCCCTCGCTGTGCCTCACTTTCCCAGCTGTGATGTGGGTAACAATACTCACTCCTCCCTGGAAAGCACTGTGGGGATCTAGATGAAAAGCCACCAGTGAGTCCTGAGAACAACTGGTGTGGGCTAGCTCTGCAGACCACGCCTCAGCTGCAGTGCACAAGCCCAAGTCTTCACACGCCACTGGGAAGGTTTGTTCCTAACCCAGGTGTGTGGATTGTCCTGGCTCGCCCAGTAGCAGCGCTTTGAGAGCCTGGCCCTCACTGCTGGGTTTCATTGTCCTGCCCAGTAGCGTAGCTAGCGGGGTGCAGGGGAAGCAGCCGCTTCCCCTCAGCACATTTCCCAAAAGCGGCGCCTGCCGGGCTGGCGCTGGGGGCAGCACGGCCGGAGGAGCCATGGGGTGGGGCGGCAGGTGCGGCCGGAGGAGCGAGGGGGCCGGCTCCTCGGCCATTGCACCCCACGCTCAGCGCGGCCCCAACATCGCCGCAGCCAGCCCCTGCGGCGGCTCAGGGCTCGACGGCCAAGCGCTCCTCGCCCCTTGCTAATGCGCCATGGAGCGAGGCTCGGCCAGCGACTCACGAGCCGGAACTGGGATCCGCCCGCAGCGTGGGGCAGGGATCGGCCGGGGACAGGCAGCAGCGCAGGACGGAAGGTGAGCGGCGGGGGTCCGGTGCCTTGCACTGGGGGGTCCGGGCGAGGGGCTCCCCAGGGCCGGGCCCGCAGGGCAGGGGCGCAGGCCGCACTGTCTGGATGGGGGGCCCTGGTGCGGCACAGGAGCCTGGAGCCCGGGGCGGGGGGGACGGGACCCCGCGGGTGGGGCCAGGCGGCGCAGCCCGGTGGGGGACACCTGCAGAGCGGGCTGGGCAGGAGAGACTTTCTCAGGACCGCGGGGGGACGGGGGTATCCACACCCCCGGGAAGCCCGCAGGAGTCCTAAGTCGGGCCCCAGGGTTAATCTGGGGGGGAATTGGGAGGAGCCATGGGGGCGTGGCCAGAGGAGGAGCCAAGGAGGGCACCTTTTTTATGTTTGCTCCCCCTACACTTAGAATGTGGCTACACCACTGGTCCTGGCCCACAAGGTGGAACCACCTCGAAACTCTGCAGGGTCTGAGAGTTGACAGGTCTGTTGCCCCCCTGACTCCTCTGCGGCCCTGGGCCCTGCTTGCAAGAGCTGCATTACCACACCTAGCATAAGAATCCTGCTTTGGGGCCCTGTCAGCTAGTCCCGGGGCTGCGAGCCTCTTGCCAGCGGTCAGGACTCGGCACATTGGGCACGTCACCAGGGGAACTCAGGGGCCTACAGGGTCAGGCAACAGCTGAGAGGTGGTTTGGAGAATCACAGAAATGGGCTGGAAGGGACCTTCAGAGTTCATCAGGTCCATCCCCCCCATGCTGCAGCAGGACCAAGTCAGTTTAGCCTAGCAGTTCTCAAACTGTGGGTCGGACCCCTTTGTAATGGGGTCACCAGGGCTGGCATTAGACTTGCTAGGGCCCAGGGTCGAACCTCGAGCCCCATTGCCACGGGTGGAAACCAAAGCCTGAGCCCCACCGCTCCGGGCCAAAGCCCAAGGGATTCAGACCTGGATGATGGAGCTCAGGCAGGCTCAGGCTTCAGGCCACCCTCCTGCGTCGTTTGTTGTCTGAAGGGGGTCACGGTGCAATGAACTTTGAGAACCCCTGGCCTAGCCCATCCCTGACGGGTGTTTGTCAAACTTGTTCTTAGAAACTTCCCATGATGGCGATTCCACAACCGCCCTAGGTAATCGAACGTCAACAGCACAAAGCACTGCACTTCGGTGCACAGGCACCGGCTTCTCCAGGGGTGCTCAACCCTCACTCAGCCTCAGGCCCCGCCCCCACTCCACCCCTTCCTCCAGCTCCCACCCAACCCCACCCCGCCTCTTCCTGCC
>NW_020680055.1:0-2677 GCF_002925995.2 Terrapene triunguis | reverse complement strand
ACTCTCACAGATCTTGGGAGACAGACCTGTCCTTGCTTACAGACAACCCCCCAACCTAAAGCAAATACTCACCAGCAACCACACATCACTGAACAAAAACACTGACCCAGGAACCTATCCTTGTAACAAAGCCCGATGTCAACTCTGTCCACATATATATTCATCATCATAGGACCTAATCACATCAGCCACACCATCAGGGGCTCATTCACCTGCACATCTACCAATGTGATATATGCCATCATGTGCCAGCAATGCCCCGCTGCCATGTACATTGGCCAAACCGGACAGTCTCTATGCAAAAGAATTAATGGACACAAATCTGACATCAGGAATCATAATACTCAAAAACCAGTGGGAGAACACTTTAACCTGTCTGGTCATTCTATGACAGACCTGCGGGTGGCTATCTTACAACAGAAAAACTTCAAAAACAGACTCCAACGAGAGACTGCTGAGCTGGAATTGATATGCAAACTAGATACGATAAACTTAGGATTGAATAAGGACTGGGAATGGCTGAGCCATTACAAACATTGAATCTATCTCCCCTTGTAAGTATTCTCACACTTCTTATCAAATTGTCTGTACTGGGCTATCTTGATTATCACTTCAAAAGTTTTTTTTCACTTACTTAATTGGCCTCTCAGAGTTGGTAAGACAACTCCCACCTGTTCATGCTCTCTCTATGTGTGTATATATATCTCCTCCATATATGTTTCACTCGATATGCATCCGAAGAAGTGGGCTGTAGCCCACGAAAGCTTATGCTCTAATAAATTTGTTAGTCTCTAAGGTGCCACAAGTACTCCTGTTCTTTTTGGAACACAGCGTCCCAGGGAAGCTGGGAACAGTGAGCATGGGCTGGCGGGGGTCAGGGGATGAAGCAATAGGAGGGAGCATGGTACCCAGGTGTATTAGGTGTTAGGAAAGCCCATGTTGTGGCATTAGGGAATCTAGTAAGTCAGGTGTAATGGGAGGGTCCATGAAAATCCCCAGGGGGTGGAGAAAGCTAGGGAATGAGATGCTGTAATTCAGGAGCAACTGACTCTAGTTCCTCTGGTTGAGGAAGAGGAGAATTGCAGAATCCCACTCCAGGAGAGGGACAGGCATTAGGCCTGATAGCCAGTGGGACGGGGGGCTCAAAGAGTCCAGGAAGGGGACAGAGGTTGAGCTAGCCCTGTCGCTCACTAATACACCCACTCCTCTTTCTCCCACTGCTCTCAGCCCTCTCCTTGTCCTGGGGCCCCAGAAACACTCGCTCCTATTGGCTCCTCCTTTCCCAAGTCTTGCAGCCCTGCTTGCTACCAGGTGTCCCAAATGTCATGATCCCCAACCATCTTCCACCCCACAATTCCAAGCATTCCGTGCTCCCGCCTCCCAGGAGCCCCTGACTAAAAGTGACCCCGCCCCCGATTGCTAGCACCCCCATTTCCTGGAGCAGCCCCCTCCCTTTACTTCCACCACCACCAGAACAGCTTAGCAACCCCCCCACTCCCACGTGCAATTCACACCAGAGACCGGGAAGCATAAACAGTGAAACAAGCAGTTAAAAATGAAGCTTTACTATGAACTCATCTTCTTGCTATGACATTCTGGGGTGTTACCAGGGGCGGCTCCAGGCACCAGCACACCAAGCGCGTGCCTGGGGCGGCAAGCCGCGGGGGCCAGCCTGCCAGTCGCCGTGAGGGCGGCAGTCAGGCTGCCTTCGGTGGCATGCCTACGGGAGGTCCAACGGTGCCGGGGTTTTGGCACCAATTCGGTGGCAGTACGCCGAAGGCGCGGCACCGGCAGACCTCCTGCAGGCATGCTGCCGAATCTGCGTGACCAGCGGACCACCCACAGGCGTGCTGCCGAAAGCCGCCTGACTGCTGTGCTTGGAGCGGCAAAAAACATAGAGCCACCCCTGTGTGTTACAAACAAGACCCTGATATCGCCTTCTCTGTCAGGACACTGCTCCGTCCCAGCCCAGCTGTGTAGCGAGTCACCTGTAAACAGGGAACTGTCTGGGGTAGGAGCTGGAAAGTAGCCCCTTTACAAACGTAGCCCATTCTAGCTAAATGGAGTCCGCTGGTGACAAAATCATTTGTCTGAAATATGGCCAAGGGGTTGGGTGTTCCTTGTGAGTCCCTAGTGGCTTATGTGTTTGCATTTAGTCATACATGCCTGTATTCGATGCCATGGGGAGGCTGTGAGGCATGCAGATGTGAACACTGATTCCCACATGAACACTGCCCCAATCCCAGGTGCTGCAAACTCTTCCCCTATCAGGAACTGAAAATCGAGAGTCACATTTCCGGGAAGGGTATAATTTCCAGGGTGTCCCCAGCAGCGGATTTTCCTTATGGATGTGCTGCTCAGTCATCACACATTTGAATACTTGTGTGGCATACACAGCTGGCTTGCCACCAAAGACCATAAAGCCTCTCTTTGCCATTCCGGAAGAACAAGAATTGTGGTGTCCTACAAAATGTGGAAGGCTTGAAATGACAGAGAAGGCCTAGGGAGTAGGTCAAGGCTCCTACATGGTCTCCCTTCCCCCAGAGCTCAAAATATTCTGTCATTTTGAGCAAAATTGTGATTTTTCAAGTTACCATGCTCGGTGCCCCCTTTCCACTGCAATTACCCAGTTGTGTCCATGGAGCCCCTGGGACCGGAAGCATCGCTCTCACACTAG
>NW_020680054.1:0-3707 GCF_002925995.2 Terrapene triunguis | reverse complement strand
CACTCACCATGTGTCCCTGCAGCAGGGTGTCGGGCTGAGCTTCCCCCACTGCATAGGGCTCCTTCTCCTTCCCTGCTGCTGATGCCCCAGTGCTTCCCGCTGCCTGCTTTGCAGACCTCCTGCTGAAGTGAGTCTGGGAGTGGAGGAGAGGCAACATGTGGGATGGTCATGTGTCCCCCCCAGAACCTTTCAATTTTGGCCCCCAGTATCCAGTTATGTGTAGCCTCTGTGTTCCCCTTGCATTGTGATAGGTTCTTGCATGGGTGCAGAAGGGAAGGGAAAGGAAAGGAAGCTCTAGCTGCATCCTCCCCGCATGCCCATATAATGGCCAGCTGCAATCTGAGCTGTAATGTTTGCAAAGCTCTTTAACAGCCTCAGATGAAAGTGGCTCTAGAAGGGCAGAGTATCCCTCCCATCTATGTCATCCCAGTGCACACAAGGAGGGATTAGATGGCTCCCACAAGACCTTAAACACGTTCCTACACATTGTAAACATTGGAGTTTTAGACGTACAGATGAGAAAATGCCGATGCATTGCTTGCCTACTGCATGTAACTCACGTGCATTTGGGTGCGCTTGAGTTGCGTGCACACAAACTCTGTGAACTCATGCACAAGCCCTGATTTCACTGCACCCATAGCTCTCCTTACAGCTGCAGCTCAAACAGTGGTTCTTATCATTTGCAACAGCTACTGCTGCAAATGTGCAAAACTGAATCTGCAAATAGTTCTATAACTCAGTCCTGAAACCCCACCCAAATACGATTAAAAGGCTTAGCGTCAGTAAGGACAAGCCTACCTGGCCATTTTAGATGGTAAAGGCCAGTAATTTGAGTAATACAGGAGTGAAAAAGGTTTGTAAAAGTAATTTTAAATTGAGAAAAATATTCCCCCCTTTGCATCTGAAGGGATTTTATTCAATCTTTCCAAAATAAAATAAACACCTCTGGCATGAGACCAAACCTAGAACATTTTAGCCCCAGGGAAAATATTTCAGAAGATGATAGGATTGTGAAAATAAGGGGGTTTCAGAGAATGTTTGAGGCCAGAAGGGACAATACTGCTCATCTAATATGATTTCCTGTATAACACAGGCCAGAGAACCTCACCCTAGGATTTCAATGACTTGTGGTTGAACTAGAGCATCTCTTTTAAAAAGACATCCAAGCTTAAAGATGTCGAGTGATTGGAGAATCCACCACAGCCCTTGGTGAGCTGTTGCATTTATTGATTACCCTCACACTGAAAACTGCATCTTTTGTCCAGTTTACTGACTATATCCATTGATAATGAAAGCCTCCGGTAATCTTAGCAATAGAGGCAACTATAATATGTGCCTAATACAGTAGGAAACTAAATGCAGGTAAATCTCACTCTCAGAAATGTTCCAATAAGCTTCTTTGACAGACTAGACTCCTTCCTAGTCTGGGTCCAGCAATCACTCACACTCCCGTAGTTACTGTCCTTTGATCCAGTTTCTTTCAGGCATCTCTTTGGAGTGGAGAGGCTATCTTCTGAGCCAGCTGAAGACAAAATGGAGGGGCTTCCAGGGCCTTATATAGTCTTTCTCTTGTGGGTGGAAACCCCTTTGTTCTCCTGTGTAAAATCCCCTCAAAAAGGTGGAGTTTTGCAGTCACCTGGGCAAGTCACATGTCTATGAATGATTCAGCTTTTTGCAGGCCGATGCCATTGTTTACATGTTAGTTTGAACGTTCCCAGGAAAGCTCAGATGTGGACTGGCATCTCCCAAAGTCCATTGTTAGTTAAGTATTTCTTGACTGGGCACTTACTGAGAATAGTCCTTTCTCAAGAAGCTGACCAAATGCTTCACTGAGTCTACTTAGAATCAAAAAAATACATAGCCAATATTCATAACTTCAACTACAAAAATGATACACACATACCGACAGCATAATCATAACCAGCAAACTACAACCTTCCCATAGACACCCCACGTGGCCTCCTCTGTATAAGAACTGGTGCAACCATAGGACCCTGGTTGCAACAATGATCTATACAGTCACAGATTATGTCAATAACGTCACACCTGGCCTCACAGAATATAGGTTAAGGACTCCCTAATGTGCAATGGTCTAAGTTTCTCTTCATAACAATTTGTAGTTGCCAGTGGCTTTCACTACATCCTCCTTTCCCGCATCACTAGTTTATATCTCCAGTACATTTTGGGAGTCCCTTCTCCTCAGCTACCCCGCATTGCAGAGAAAGGAGCTCAGCACCTCAGCTGCTTTCTCCTTCTTTCTTCTGAGCTTTGGTTCCAATGTTTCATCCCTCGTGATTGATTTCAACAATCAAATTCCAGAATAACTATGCAACAGATCAAATGGGAAAGAAATGAATTGTGCACAGAATCAAAAGAAAGCAAAATTAATTATGCAGCTATAAAATGAGGTGCAAGTAATTACATGGTGATTCAGAAAGTGAGAAATCAGTTGTACGGAGGGTAGAAGTGACAGGATGCATAGTGCTGGCAAAGGGCGAGATTGGTCAGCTGCAGGTATATCAGGCGGCTAATAAGGCAGTACAGTTAGTTAACTCAAGAATGAGAAGTGGCAGCTGATGAGACTGAAGGAAAGTTACAAGATGCAGATCTTAAAAAGCCCATCAGTGGCAGAGCAAGAGAGTGAATTGACCTAAATACCCCGAGCCACAGAAACCAACCCCCTGTATAGGATCCACAATCCAATATGAATTACGCTATGTAGAAACAGATGAGGTTAATATTTAGTAGTCTGGAAGTTATGTGATTGATTTGTACTGTTCTGGCTGTTAATTCTTCTTCTGATTTTTAAATAAATGTTAGTATCTGCAGGTGTGGCAGTTATGCTGTATAATTCCAGACCACTCCTGGAAACAGCTTATCTGTTCGCATGCTAATGAGACATCCTCTTGCAAGAGATGTGAAGAAACCAACATGCTAAGGAATTTGTATGCAGTAAGCTGATGGTCAAATTTAGTCAATGGAACCGAGCCAGAAAATCTTTTATTAAATGCAAATTGATATTCTTGTTTCATTTCCTGCTCCAATAGTTACAAATATTTACCAGAAGAGAAGGAAGGGAAGTACTCCTCCTTTTTGCTGATACAGACTAACATGGCTACCACTCTGAAACCTGCCTGGGCAATTCTTCCTTTCCGGGGATCTACAGCATCCAGGGAGACAGGAAGGACAGAGACCTTGTTGAGACATGACACACAAATTGCCAGAGCGAGTTCCTGAAGCTCTGAGCAGCCTAAGAGCTTTCTAAAATGGAAGGTTTTCATCTGGCTTAATAAGTGAGCTCAGCTTAGTGCCAATCAGTACATTTGCCTTTCAAGGTAACTGGAATTGCACACGGTAGCTGCTAGTCTGGACTCGCCCAATGTTGGGAGACTCTTACCTCAGAGGTAATGGTCTGAGCAACATGGTCAAGTGTGAAAATGGCCCTATAACTTCCCCAAATGGTGCTGAGAAGGTGGCAATGGGAGTTATTGTTGGCAGTTAAGGAGAACGTGAAGGCTGTTTGGCTTGGTTACAACTGGTGATGTGTATTGGCAGTAGTAGTCGCTAACCTCATTTAGTAGCAGTTACTAGCCATTAAGGGCAGTGGCTAGTGGTTTGTGGCAATTAGCACTTGGTGCTTGATACAGGCAGGTGGCAGTTAATGGCAGTTGTAGAGATCTGGTGGCACTTCCTGGAAGCTGATGAGA
>NW_020680053.1:0-5613 GCF_002925995.2 Terrapene triunguis | reverse complement strand
TCCGCTCTCCCGAGTTACCTGGTAGCTATGCCTAGTGGATCCCAACAATCCCCCCTTTGAGAACACTCAACAAACCTTTGTTAGAGTTTTCTCATACTCTAAAGACAAAATGTGATTAAGCTCCATGCAATCAGGATTATCAATAAGAGGATATAAGGGAACTTCTGGGGTATGGGAGGTACAACACTCTTCTCCAATAAGGGCACAGACCCCGCCTCGTGAGGCTAACACATAATCTAGGGCCTGACGGTTTTGCAAAGCCAGCAGTCAAAGCTGGTACAGCTCAGAACTTATGCTTTTCTCTATGGCCAGGGTATCATTGGCAAACTCAAATTGTCAGAGGTGCTACTGCTAGTAACCATCCACCTTTGACAATAGTCTGACCAATTTTGGGGTACTACTCTCCAGGGCAATTTCGCTGAATGATGGGGAGTCTGGGCACATATTTAACAGTTGGAGAGACAGAACTCATGGGCAAAGGCAATTTTCAGGGCCTCATAGATATTGATAGCCATATTTGCAGGGATGGCTCCCCATCCTGCATGCAATGTGGGTGAAACAGTAGGTAACAGAAGAATTGCCTCTGTGATAAAAAGAAAGGCTGTGAGAGACCCTAAACCTAAACCCATATTATAATTACCACAGCCCAAATACCCAGAGGATAACAAAAATTATTGACACTAAACAAGTCAAAAAAATAACAAGACCAAATACATAGACCAGGTCGGCTTTCTGTGAGAAAATAAAACCAATGCTCAGGGTTCTTGTGGGGAGTATGCTGTGACTGTTCAGAGAGATCACAACGCATTCCCAGCGACCCTTACTGTCTTTTGAATAGCAGCTTAAGTCCCAAATAGTCGTTAGCAGTTTTCTTCGCAGGCTGGACAGTCCACTGTTCAGGAATGGGCACTGCTTTCAGTCGAGAGTGATGAATCCAGTTCTTGTGTCCTTCGACCTTTGCCACTGTATGGGTGACAAGCAGGACGGTGTGGGGTCCCTTCCACTTCTCTTGGAGAGGCTCGTCCTTCCAGGTCCGCACGAGAACGGAGTCATCAGGCTGCAGGGAGTGGACCCGAGGTATCCAGCAGAAGAGGCTGTGAATCTTTGGTGTACCTGTGAAGAGAAGAAAGAACAGCAGACAGAGGGCACATGTACTGAGACAAGAAACCATACCCCATCTCCCACTCCCCTGCCAGAACTGGGGTACCATTCATAGGCCATGCTCTTCCAAACATAATCTCGAAGGGACTAAGCCCTATCCTACCCTTAGGGAGAGCACGAATGCAAAGTAACACAAGGGGCAAGGCATCAGGCCACTCAAGAGAGGCCTCCTGACAGACCTTTGAGAGGTGTCGCTTGAGTGTCTGATTTGTGCGTTCCACTACTCCACTGGCTTGTGGTCACCAGGGTGTGTGGAGTTTCCAGGGGACTTGCAGAGCACTTGATATCTTTTGAACCACTTGAGATGTGAAGTGTGTTCCATTATCAGATTCCATCCACTGAGGAAGGCCGAAGCGAGGAATGATCTCCTTAACAAACTTAAGAGCCACTGTCTTGGCAGTGTTGTTGCGACATGGGAAGGCCTCAGGCCGTCCGCTGAATCGATCCACTAAGACGAGGAGGTACCTGTACCCTTGAGTCCTGGGAAACTCAGTAAAGTCTATTTGCCACACTAATCCTGGGCCTGGGGTAGGTTCCAGGGTGGCTGGTGGCACTGCTACTCCTGGTCGAGGGTTATTCTTTTGGCAAATTAAACATTCAGCTTGTACCTGTGATGCTAGGGGTTTAAGTTCAGAGGTTAGAAAATATTTATTCATGAGCTGGATAAGAGCCTCTCTGCCTGCGTGTGTGGTTTGATACAGTTTCTGCAACACTGGTTGAATCAGGCCCTTGGGCAGGAGGATTTTTCCCTCTGTGGAATAAAGCTATCCCTCCTTTTCCTGGAGACCGAGACTGTCAGCCAGGTTTCTGTCCTCTTGGGAATACTGAGGGGCTGCAAGCTCACCCACTGATGGGATAAGGGCATGCATTTGGGCATTCTCCTCTGTTGGTGATTTCAGGATAGCAGCTCGCTTAGTTTCCTTGTCTGCTCTGGCATTGCCCTTGATTACATCTTGATCTTCCCTCTGATGGGCTTTGCAATGTACCACTGCTACTGCTGAGGGGAGTTGTACTGCTTCTAAAAGCCGGCGTGAGCATGCAATACCCCAAAAGCATACTTTGAGTCAGCAAAAATATTAACCCGTTTGTCTTTTGCCAGCTCAAGGGCATGGGTCAGGGCCACTAGTTCAGCAAGCTGGGCAGACGTTCCTGCTGGTAAACTCTCAGCTCCCACGGTATCATGAAGAGACACAATAGCATAACCAGCCCTCCTTTGCCCATCCACAACAGTACTACTTCCATCTGTATACCATTCCAAGTCAGCATTTGGGAGTAGCTGATTTTTTTTTTAGATCTGGGCGGCTAGAATACTGAACATCTATGATTTCTAAACAGTTATGTTCCTGCTTTTCTGTCTCTGGTAGCAGCGTAGCTGGATTAAGGGAGGGACAGGTCTGCAGGGTGACTTCAGGATTCTCTAACAGCTTCACCTGGTACCGAGCAACCCGAGCCTGTGTGAGCCAAAGACCACCCTTAGTGTCCAGCAAGGCTCGGACCATATGGGGAATATACACTTACACAGTTCCTCCCAGTGTCAGTTTCTCCGCTTCCCCAAGCACTAGAGCAGCAGCTACGACCCGCCCTCAAACAGGCTGGCCATCCCCTTGAAACTTGATCCAGTTGTTTAGAAAAGTATGCCACAGGACGCTTCCAGGCACCTAATAGCTGAAATGCCCTGTCCGCTTCTGGGGACCGGTGAAAGGGGTCATGTTCCGCTCCCTTAACACATTTATACAGAGGTTTAGCCCACAGTCCAAACTCTGGAATCCATATTCTGCAAAAACCTGCCATGCCCAGGAATGCCCTAAGCCGTTTGCTGGGGATGGGAACTTGGCAGATACAGCTCTCAAACGAAAGGAAGGAGGCTCTCTCTCTCTGCCTGATGTGAAATCCCAGATATTGAACCTCTGAAAGAGCAATTTGGGCTTTGCTTTGAGATACCCTGTATCCTCACAGTCCAATAAAGTTTAGGAGACTCACAGTAGCTCTGAGACAAGGGATTAGATCCACAGCAGCAATTAGCAAGTCATCTACATATTACAGCAGGAGGGCTTTGTTTGAATTATCCCACTCCTCCAAGTCTCTGGCCAAAGCCTGTTCGAACAGAGTGGGGGGATTTTTAAATCCTTGAGCCAATACTGTTCAACAAAACTGCTTTTTAACCCTTCGTTGTCCTCATTATGCCTTGCAGTATTTTGCAGATCTCAGTTGCTTGGGCACATTCAGGCCCCCCCCCCTTTTTCTTGGTTGTCAGCAAAGTCTTGGCTATGAACAATGTCCTTGGACTGAGGCCAGCTGTATTTTCCTCTCAGTTAACTCATTCTGTGAACATAACTTCTGTGCAAAGCTTTGAAGCAACAAACCAGGACAAGCACACTCACTTCTCAGGATTTCACTTTATACAACCTCTGGTGTCTAATAGCTTTCCCTTTTTAAACCTTAAATGCCTTCTCTCTCTTTACCAGATCTTTTATCTGCTATTTTGTTACCCAAAAACAAATTCAAATCTTTTATTTTCCTGGCTTTGACTACCCTGCTGCAGCCACAACCTTTGGTCTTTAGTTAAAACATTTTAAATCTTGTAAAGCGTTAAGTCACCTTAAGGATTAAATGCTAAATACCTTAAACAACACTAGTTTCCTGTGTCTGACAAAAGTATTTTCAGTTTTGCAACTTTAAAACAATACCAATTCATCTCAAACTTATAAAACACAGATTGTATACAGCAGGAGTGTTCTTCAGCAAATTAGACTAACGTATTCATAGTTGAATAATTCCACTTAAATAACCTCTTGCCTGAATTACTTACAGACATTCCTACCAAGTTTCACTGCTTGATTCCCTCTAGCAACTACAGAGTTAACTTCTCACTCTCTTTTCTTAAATCACTTGCTTGTCTCCCAAAACGACACCCAATTAACTCAGATTTTACCATTCCAATTATTGTCCTGGGGATTTGAAATCCCCATGCTTATAATTACTTACTCTTTTCCTTCCACTATGCCCTCAAAGTTTCCAACCTGTTTTCCAATCTCTCTATCTGTTGCCTGCCCGCTTGGGCCCGATCCTGCTTTTCTTGCTGAACCGTCCCTTCCATGGGCACCGGCTTTTTTTCACTACCAATTTAGCTAGGAGGGTGGGTTTCTCAACTAGCCCCCACCCTTCCTGGTCTCTTCCCTTAAACATTCTTACTCATAAGGCTACCCGAGTCCTCCCTCGTGAGGCTTATGGCTAGCTAGACAACCTTCAAAGATAGAAATGAACTTGCTTGGATTCGTTGAGAATTCTCCTGCCTCTGCCTTAAAAGCAGCCAGATGTTAAAAGCAACATGACACAAGATCCTGTGTTCCTGGACGGGCTACCACACTCTCAGTAATCAACGGATACAATCCCACCAAGGGGGGGGTACTCTCTAAAGCCTGTGGGGGTGAAGGAGCCGAAGGGGACACCGATTCTGGCATTACAACAGTGGGAGGGTTCTGGGGTTTAGCAGCCGTTACTACCAAGCCTGTCGGAGTCAAATGGCACTTGAGCAAGATATCAGTCCTATTTCTTAACACCATAAACGTATATGTTAACATACATTCCAAGGGTGTCCCAGCATATGTGCTTTGTCCGGACCCCATTATGCTCGTGTCTAATTAAACCTGGTCACGGGTTCGACCGACCCCCCTTGCGATCAAGATATCCTGGTCACGGGGTTTCCCCTCGCAGGAGTCTCGGTGCGGCTAGAGTCGGTTTAAGTCCTAGACCTGGTTTTTACAATTTTGGTTTCCAGCATATCATTAGTATGAAGAAAAACAGTACCCCTGCCAAGAATAAAAGCAAGCCCTAGGGCTTTTCTACGTCCCAGTAATCGTCCAGTGCGGCCCACAGACTAGGAAAGTTAGTGAAATTATTCATTAAACGTTGCCTGCTTTGTTATCATAACCACAAAACATTTGTCCATCTACAATACCTTCCCACACAGGGATTACCCAAAGGGCCCAATTTACACTGCGGGGGCGTTATCCCTCAAACCCAAGAGGTAAACGCACTTACCGCCCGGAGTGGCCGCGTCCGGCTGTTGGACCTTCCCCTTCTTCTGGTACCGTCTTATCTCCGTGTCGTTAGGAGTTCTCTTTAGAGAGGACACAGCCGCCCCGACCGATTATGACGACCCGAGGCCCGAGCAAACCAACAGCTCGAGGTGGCCACTCCTCGGAATCGCCTTCGGTCGTCGGTCAGTGTCCTCCACAGGGAGAGAAGTCCCGGCGGAGTCGCCAGTTTGTTAGCCAAATAGGGCTCGTTTCCCCCCGGAGCTTACCTAATTACACCAAGGAGGCACGGAGAGACAAGAAGACGGGTACCAGGTCCTTTTTATTTGTCAGTCAGCTGAGAGGGCGCTCCTCGGCTCGTGCCAGAAGAGACACACCTTACATGGGCGACATAGGCCCTTTTTATAGCCAGTAG
>NW_020680052.1:0-2097 GCF_002925995.2 Terrapene triunguis | reverse complement strand
GCAGGCCCCTACATTTGTACCCTAAGGTTCAAAGTGGGGATACAGCCCTGACATGGTGGCATAGCGGTGGGATACATTTTAACCCAAAAGCCAGTAAGATTTTTTTTTCCTTCTAGCTGCTTGGAGAGCAGAGCTGAAGGTAGATGCATATCTTATCTCTCCTTGCCTGAAGGCAGAGGTGTTAAGTTTTTTTTAACGAGGTCCTTTGTTAAGAGAAGGGTTCAAAGGGAGCAAACTTTGACTGACTGGTAAAGGTAATTTACAAGTTGAATTGTTTTTTTTTCTTTTTACATCCTCGGAAGTAGCTAGTTAGAAAGTCTCTGTTAACTCAGCAGCAGCCAGAGCTAAGTACATCCCAGTTTCAGTCAACTGCAGAGGGGTGTGACCCAGCACAAGAAAACAGGAAAATGACTACCAAAGAAGAAAAAGCTAAAGAGGAGGCCCACAAGAGAGCTATGGAGCTGAAAGAAAAAGAGATAGAGCTGAGAGACAGAGAAGAGAAAGCCAAAGAGGGGGCCCACAAGAGAGAGATGGAGCTGAGAGACAGAGAAGAGAAAGCCAAAGAGGAGGCCCACAAGAGAGAGATGGAGCTGAAAGAAAAAGAGATGGAGCTGGAAAAAGCCAAAGAGGAGGCGAGAGAAAAAGAAAGGAAGCATGAACTGGAAGCAGCAAGGGCTAAGCAGGATGCATCAGACCATCCTAGCAACTCCTCTCCAGGTACCACTTCCCATCCCAGGAAATTCTCCACCTACAAGGCAGGCGATGATACTGAGGCCTTCTTAGAAAATTTTGAAAGGGCCTGCCTTGGATACAACATCCCTCCAACCCAGTACATGGTAGAGCTGAGGCCGCAGCTCAGTGGACCCTTAGCAGAGGTGGCAGCTGAAATGCCTAAGGAACACATGAACAGTTATGAACTTTTTAAAAACAAGGCCAGAATCAGAATGGGGCTAACACCTGAGCATGCCCGTCGGCGGTTCAGAGCCCTAAGGTGGAAACCCGATGTGTCATTTACCCGACATGCCTACCACATTGGGAAAAATTGGGATGCCTGGATATCAGGAGCAAATGTTAAATCTACGGAAGAGTTGCCCTTCCTATTGCAAATGGAGCAGTTTTTAGAGGGTGTTCCTGAGGAAATAGAAAGGTACATCCTAGATAGGAAGCCCAAAACTGTAACCGAGGCGGGCGAGATTGGAGCCAAATGGGTGGAGGTGACAGAAAAGAAAAAAACTAGTAGCAGTTGGAGCGAATATCAGAAGGGGCAAGCCGAAACAAAACCTTATCACCGGGGACAACCCAAGGCCCCACCCACACCCCAAGGGAAACCCCAGACGCCTTCTCACCCCACCCCACCAGTCTCCACCAACCAACATCGCCCCGGTGATACATTAGCAGGGCGATGTTTTAAATGTAATGAACTGGGGCATATAAAGGCTCACTGCCCCAAGAACCCCAATCGATTACAGTTCATTACACCCCAATCACACCAAAGATCCCCAGACCCAGATGCCCCTCTCATACCCTCGGAGCGAAGGGAAATCTTGAGAGTGGGCAGAAAGAAGGTTATCGCTTCGAGGGATACTGGGGCACAAGTGTCAACTATCCACCAATCCCTAGTGGACCCCAAACTCATCAACCCGGAGGCTACAGTGACAATTCAACCCTTCGTGTCACAGTCTGTAACCTTGCCTACAGCCCAGTTGCATGTCCAGTACAAGGGCTGGGCAGGAATGTGGACTTTTGCAGTCTATGACAATTATCCCATCCCCATGCTGCTGGGGGAAGACTTGGCCAACCATGTGAAGCTAGCCAAGAGGGTGGGAATAGTCACCCGCAGCCAGGCTAAGCAAGCTTTCACCCCCATCCCTGTTCCTGAGCCGTCCACCAGAGCCCCGTCGGTGTTACCGGAGACCCAAACACAGGTGGTGGAACCGGATCCCCTGCCAACGACTGCAACAGCCGTAGTGGATCCAATCCCAGAGACCCAGCCAAAGCCAGTCCCGGAACCGGAATTCGCAACGCAACCAGCACCAGAACCATTGCCAGCACTGAGTCCAGCGCTTGCAACCCCGTCTACAACTCCAATGCCAGAGG
>NW_020680051.1:0-9065 GCF_002925995.2 Terrapene triunguis | reverse complement strand
ATAGCATCCTGTCTGGCAAGAACTCACTTATCAATAGCTGGGATGTGAAATCCTCATTTCTGTATTGTTCTATCACTGTAGTCTCCATTTCCCTATTGTTTGTCTATATAATCTGTGTCTGGTTCTGTGATTGTTTCTGTCTGCTGTATAATTAATTTTGTTGGGTGTAAACCAATTAAGGTGGTGGGATATAATTGGTTAAATAACCATGTTACAGTATGTTAGGATTGGTTAGTTAAATTTCAGTAAAATAATTGGTTAAGGTATAGCTAAGCAGAACTCAAGTTTTACTATATAGTCTGCAGTCAATCAGGAAGTAAGGGGGAATGGGAACAGGGACTGGGGGTGGAGGAATTGGAATCATGTTTTGCTAAGGGGGGAATGGGAACAGGGACATAGGCAAGGCTCTGTGGTGTCAGAGCTGGGAAGGGGGACACTGAGGAAGGAAACTGGAATCATGCTTGCTGGAAGTTCACCCCAATAAACATTGAATTGTTTGCATCTTTGGACTTCGGGTATTGTTGCTCTCTGTTCATGCGAGAAGGACCAGGGAAGTGAGAGGGTGAAGGAATAAGCCCCCTAACAAAGCCCAAGGCTGGATTGCTTTAACGAAACTGTGTTTTGGCTTCTGTACCCAGTAGGGTATTGTAGAAGCTGTTTGGTTGCTAGCTGGGTGAATCTAAGTATTGGAATAACCACCAGCTTTGGGGATTGTCTGCCCCATTCTTTGCCATTTGCTTTAACTGAGCAACCTCAGTTTGTCCCCCCACTCCTGGACCCCGGTCACAGTGGCGTAGTCTGGCTAGGATCCACCTCACCACAGGTTAATTGGGTTTTTTGGATCAGAACCACACGTGTCAAAAATTAATTCTGATATTGGCGAGTTTAAAGGTTAAAAATCAGCTACAGTGAGTGACCCACAATCATATGAAGATCTTGACAGAAAAAGCCTTGAAGAATTGTGCTCACAGAGGGGGTTGTCTTTTAAGAAAAAGGCCCCAGAACAAGAACTGAAAAATCTGTTAATGGCCAGTGATCAGGAAGCAGAAGCAGTGAGAAACAAGCAGCAACTTGAACATGAACAAAAACTGGTGGCTCTTCGAAGGCAGGAAAAGCAAAAGATAGCTGATATGGACTTAAAGAAGAGCTTCGGAGATTTGCGATTGGTGAGGCATATGCAGAGAGAGCAAGATTTGTATTAAAGCCCAGATCAGTAGAAGCATAATCACAACACTACTAAGGCATGAAAAGTAGAACAGAACAACCCACATTACACGTACTGACGCATCTTATGGGGAACACATGATGGAAGAGGGAACCCCTCTTCCTTGAGTCTGGTGTTAAGGTTCCCACTATCCAACTATCCCAACTAAGGGCTGGGCGTACACCTCTTTTCTATCCCTTTCCCTTTCCTCCACATGGCTGGGACCATGTCTGCTTAAGTTTCAGCCCCCTGCCCATGTCTGGTATTCTGTGGGGACCAATTTTAGGGATCCAGCTACATGTATGGCCATGCCTGGCCAATGCATTTCACAGTGGCTTTGACATGTCAATACAGTCTCAAAGGTGCTCAGAAAGTACCCAAAATAAGCTCTTAAGACCAGACTATGAGCAATATAAACATATGAACCGCAATAAATCTTATGACCCTTGGGTGAGTCACTCATGCTAACTCTTGAGGCCTTAGGCTAACTGCTAACTTATTGCCCAGTCTGTTTAAGACAAACCATCACTTTGTATACTCTTACATTACAGCTTTAATTATTGATGTCTTAAACATCTTAACATGTCCTAGAGGTACACAGGCCTGAACCCAGATTCTGAATTACCCAATCTTAGGACAGATCATACTTTGAAGATCAGGTCAACATACCCACCTTCCACAACTCAACTCACATGACTCCTTGTTTCATGACAGCCATGAATAAGGACCTGAATCTACGAGGTGCAACTGACCCCTCACTCACAATGATCACAAACAGGAGTAGCAGGCGCTCAGCACCTCACAGGATCAAACCCACCCCGGACAGGAAGAGAGGACTCTTCCAGTTGCTTGAAATGAAAAAGAACCAAGTTGTTCCCAAAAGGCACAAGGTGTTTGCAAATATACACATGGCCAGCAAACCTCCGGACACGATGGAGTTTTAAAATGGGCATACCCTGATCAAATAACCCTAGCCCCAGTCAGAACTCTAGCAGCAGCATTCCTTAGAGAGTGCAATTGCTCACAACAGGCCCGAAGTCCGGAGAAGAGAAAATTACGATGAGCAGTTGAAGAGAGCGTCTGTTTCCTCTGAGCCTTTTCTCAATACAGGGGAGCCTTATTCTAGCAAAATTACAGACACATTTTGGGACAGGGGAAAGCCACTCATGTCGGCCATGGCCGTGTTCAGGTCTGTGGCAACGGCTGCCTTCTGCTTAGAAACATACGGAGGACGGCAAACATTTTTTCTATTTGGAGTGAGTGGCTGTAACTGCTGGAGGGTGAGTGGCATTTCCTTAGAGTCTTTGCTGTCAGGGGCACGAACATGCCCTGCAGTCACATTTCACTATGCACTGCCGGATGGGGACTGCCATCTGGGGGACATGTTTACAATATATGGCAACACTGTTCTTATAGTCTTATCAATAATGTAACACATAGGAACAGCCACACTGGGTCAGACCAACGGTCCATGTAGCCCAGTATCCGGTCTTCTGACAGCGGCCAATGCCAGGTGCTTCAGAAGGAATGAACAGAACAGGGCAATTATTGAGTGATCTGTCCCGTCGTCCAGTCCCAGCTTCTGACAAACAGAGGCTAAGGATGCTCAGAGCATGGGGTTGCATCCCTGACCATCTTGGCTAACTGATGGACCTATCCTTCATGAACTTATCTAATTGTTTTTTGAACCCAGTTGTAGTCTTGGCCTTCACAACATCCTCTGGCAAGGAGTTCCATAGGTTGACTGTGCGTTGTGTGAAGAAATACTTCCTTTTGCTTGTTTTTAACCTGCTGTATATTAATTTCATTGGGTGATCCCTGGCTCTTGTGTTATTTGAAGAAGTAAATAACACTTCCTTATTAATTTTCTCCACATCAGTCATGATTTTATAGACCTCTATCATATGCCCTCTTAGATGTCTCTTTTCCAGGCTGAGAAGTCCCAGTCTTTTGAATCTCTCCTCATATGGAAGCTGTTCCATACCCCTAATAATTTTTGTTGCCCTTCTTTGTACCTTTTCCAATTCTAATATATCTTTTTAGAGCTGGGGCAACCAAAACTGCACACACTATTCAAGGTGCAGGGTGTACCATGGATTGATATAGTGGCATTATGACATTTTCTGTCTTATTATCTATCCCTTTCCTAATGGTTCCTAATACTGTTCGCTTTTTTGACTGCTGCTGCACTGAACAGATGTTTTCAAAGAACTATCCACAACGACTCCATGAACTCTTTCTTAAGAGGTGATAGCTAATTTAGACCCCATCATCTTGTATATATAATCGGGATTATGTTTTCCAATGTGCATTATTTTGCATTTTATCAACCTCAAATTTCATCCACCATTTTGTTGCCCAGTCACCCAGTTTTGTGAGATCCCTTTCTAAAACCTCACAGTCTGCTTTGGACTTAATTGTCTTGAGTAATTTTGTATGATCTGCAAACTTTGCCACCCCGCTGCTCACCCTTTTCCAGATCATATGTGAATATGCTGAAGAGCACTGGTCCCAGTAAAATATATTGGGTATACAGTACCCTGCAGTACTGCTTAGGGGCCCCAAGTCATAATTCAGGACCCCAGTGTGCCAGGTGCTGTACAAAGAGAACAGAAAGACAGCCCCTGCCCCCAAAGATTTTACAATCTAAGTAAACTGGCATCCCTTGCAGGTACCACTGCCCTGTTTGCACAGAGGGATAATGGTGTAATGCACGCCTGTGTGAAATGAGTTTGGCGGATCTTAGCCCAAACTCACCCAGCAGGCAGGTGTCTGCATCACAAAAACGATCGCTGCTGTTGGTCCCGTTTGTTGGCAGGCTCAGCGAGATGGTCAGGGCTTGAAAAGGCCAGGGCGAGCGCGTTCACCTCTCAGCCAGAGAAGCGGTCCTTCCAGGTGAGGGCTGAAGCTCATTGGTGTGCTGTGTTTATGCAGATTAAGCATAGCCCCAGCGTGCAGAGGGCTGTTCCTATCGCGTTAGAATCCCTGCCCCCAGGAGCTTACAGGATGCATTTGGGAAACACGCAAAGGCAGCAAGGGACTTGTCACGATCTCCCAGCAGCTCAGTGGCAGACCTGGCATTAGAGCCTTGGTCTCCTGAGTCACAGTCCAGTGCCCCAGCCCCTGGGCCACACCATCTTCCCCAAACCTGCCTTGCTCCTGCCTAGGCTGTCCCTGTGCTGGGGACCTCCACCTCCAGGGCCATCTTCCTGGCATGGGATCCTCCACCCACCCTGCATTCACCAAGGGAAGCCACAAAGCACCTGGTATTGCAACAGGACAAAGTTCAGCAGCCCAGAATTCACACACACAGATGCAGGTTTGCTCCCCTGCCCTGGAACAAGCTGCACTGTATTGATCAAGGCTCTTCCTTCTCCTTCCCCCACACCAAGTCAAAGCCCCGGGTCGCATTGCGGCTTCCTCTCATTTGTACACCACAGATCTTTGTTCAGTGACCTTTGGGCTCTTGACTCGTGTAAATATCAGCAACAACAATCAGAACCCAGCCGAGGCCCCATGAGAGGTCTCTCCCCAGCTACAATCTCCTCTTCGTCCTCGCCAACTTTTGGTATTCTGCAAGAGAACGCAAGCTTGAGGGCTGAAGACAGACTGACAATGGGTTTCCCCTCCCCCTTACATTTTTGGAGCTCCAGAGTGAAGGCGTTTAGTCCCATTCCTTATCCCTTAGTGGTAATGGCACCGCTGCCCCCTTGGTGTTTAAATAAGGCCAAGGGCAACTTACACAGGACAGCTGCAGCAGCCAAGCAGAATGCATTATACCTAAGGACCTTTGTTTTCAGTTTTTATTTTATTTAATTTTTCCCAGGAATTTATCAGTGTTTCTTAACACAACAAGAAAAACAGGTGAAAATCAGTGCAAAAAACTTAATTTTTCTGGGTAAATATCAGGGTTTATTTTGGTGGCAGGAAAGACAAGGTGTGACGTTATGAGTATAATATAATATCTCATTGAAAGGTGACAGGGCCAGAAAGAGTTAATTAACTCACAGACTGACCTGACCCATGGCTGAACTGTAAAGACTGGTTAGGAAGATAGGTAAATAAATAGAGCTTTAAAATGTAAGTCTGTATTGTCAGAGGTAAAAGGGTAAATGTTTGCTCAGGGCTTGTAATGCAAGCAAACAAGTCTTGTCTATTGCTACAGCTTTAATTCAAAGATCAAAGGAGGAATATTAACATTTATAATGACACTTGAGTAAAACAGTATTATTGTCTATATGTCTCTTTGATGGTTGTGGTAACCTGTATCTAAACTGTTTAATGGATAAATTATCCTGTGCTAATTGCCATGAAGTTTAGAAGAAGGAAAGTTGAGCCTATTGTTTTCTCAGGCCAAAAGGCTGCTGGAAATGTATAAAAACCTTGGGACACGATCCTTCTGCATCTCAGATCTGCTTTGGGTTTCAAGAGGGGGAAACCTTAAACCACAAGGATTAAAATCCCCAGTCATTGACTGGAGCCACCCTGAATATGGACATTGGACTATAACCTATGGACTATTTCTAAAAACTTTTGGCAACTACAAGCTCACCTCTACTCTGTAGCTGAACCTCAAAAATTAAATTCAAGTCTGTATGTATATTAATCTTTTAACCAACACTTTTTTTTTTAATAAATTTTAGTTTAGTTAATAAAAATTGACTATAGTGTGTATTTTGGGTAAGAGCTAAGTTATAATTGGACCTGGGTATGTGGCTAATCCTTTGGGATTGGAAGAACCTTTTCTTTTATATGATGAGATAAGATTTTCAGTAATCATCATCATATCTGGATGTGTGTCTGGATGAAGGCCAGAGGCTGGGCACTTTAAGGGAACTGCGTTGTTTGGACTTCTAAGTAACCAGTGAGGTACTACAGGGGCTGTTTTGTGCTGGCTTGGTAAATCTAAGTATTAAAATATCCACCAGCGTTTGGGGTTTGTTTGCCCCGTTTTGTTTGCAGTTCACCCAAATTGAGTGACCTCAGCTGGCTCCCACGGGCAGCTCCGTCACACAAGGGAAAAAAGTATTCAGTGGATTAATGCTTTGAATTCCGTTCATCAATTGTGGTTCGCTGCAGAACTAAAACAGCACTCAAAACACAATGCCACCTCGGAGTTTAAGAAAACAATACATCTCTAGTCCCCCAATAAAACTTTTCATTTGAACAAACAGTTTATTGTTGTAGACTTAGAACTATTAGCCTGTAAATATTTACATTAAATAATTGGGCCACACCCTTTGCAGAGCAAACTCTCAACATCCTTTTTTTTTTTTTTTAAATTTTTGACTACTTCCTTGTTTTTTTAAACGTATTCCAATACAGATTTTCATTGTCTTCCCAGTTTAGCGTGTCAAATCTTTAAACCAATATCTGCTAACAGCTTGAAATGTGTACGTGGTGGGCAGGAGATTCATCAGTACATTCAGATGCACACACACTTCAGAGCTTGTGTGTGTTCCTGTTTATTGTGTGTATCTTCTAGACCAGTGGGTCTCAAACTTTTTTACTGGAGACCCCTTTCACATCAGAAGTCTGAGAGCGACCCCCCTACTAAATTAACCCCCCTTTTTAATATATTTAACACCATTATAAATGCTGGAGGCAAGCAGGGTTTGGGGTGGAGGGCAACAGCTCGCCCGACCCCCCCATGTAATGACCTCGCGACCCCCAGTTTGAGAACCCCTGTTCTAGACCAATACCTAGCTTTACTTCAACAGGCAGCTTTGCATATACACAGAGACTAATGTATTATCGAAATACATATCTCATGCAATGTATTGTGTTTTCCTAAAAAAACAAGTTATTTTTATCTATTTGACTGATACAAAAGTCAGATGAAAAATCAGAAAAAACCGAATAATACTTTTTGTAAAACCTGGGAATTTTTCGGTAACAGTTGGTTTAAACTGAAAACGAAGGGGATGAATTGTAACGCAGTGACAGGACAAACAAACCACCGGAATGAGGGGCACAAAGGCCAGTCCAGAACTTTTATGTTCAGTGTAGGAAATTCTAATCAATTTGCCCAACAGAAGACATGACAGCTCAGCCCTAGAAGCATACATGCAGGGTCAATAAACTCTCCAAGTTAAGACTGACAAGAAACAAAGTAATCAGACACCAAGAGTGTAAAGTGTCAGCATTAAACAGACACGAGCAGTCAAGGCAGCTTAGATAAATCCCTGGCAGTTCAGACATTAGCTTAAAAAGTCTAGACAGAAAAAAACATTCACAGAGGAAAGTACAGTCCAATGGTTAGGACACTAGCCTAGGAGTTAGGAGGACCAGAGTTCAATTTCTTGCTCTGCCACAGACTTCCTTTGTGACCTTGGTCAAGTCTCTCTGTGCCTTAGGGTACATGTACACAGCAACTAGAAACCCACAGCTGGCCAATGCCAGCCAACTGGAGCTGGCGGGGCTGTTTCATTGCGGTGTAGACTTCTGGGCTCCAGCTGGAGTCCAAGCTCTGGGACCCTCTCACCTTGCAGGGTCCTAGAGCCCAGGCTCCAGCCCATGCCCAGAAGTCTACGCAGCAGTGAAACAGCCCTGCAGCATGAGCCCGAGCTGGCTGGCGCCGGCCAGCCATCAGTGTCAAGTTGCTGTGTAGATGTACACTTAGTTTCCTATCTGTGCTATAGGGAGAACAGCCTCCCCTACCTCCCAGGGGTGCTGTGAGAATGAGTACATTAAAGATTGTGAAGCACTCGATACTATGGTAATAGGAAGGAATACAAGGAAGTTAAATACTTTAAAAAACCTTAACTCTGACCCCCACGGCACAATTGTTATCCCAGCACTTTGCTTTTTGAACTACACCAGAGCTGACTGAAAACTCCCACAAAAACTTAAGACTTTCACCTAGAGAAGACCCAGGAAGAAGAATTTGAATCTAGATCTGCTCAAAGAGCTGGTGGAGCCAGTTCATTTCCAGCTATAAGTTCCGTAAGATTCATAGACTGGATGGCCAAGAGGGACCATGCGCTCATCTAGTCTGTCCCCCTGTGCAGCACAGCCCATTACATTTCACCCAGTCACCCCTGTACTGGGCCCAATAACCTGTCGAGTGCAGATAACGACACCTCCTGGGTAAAGCGCCTGGCGAGCTGCTGCTGAAAATAATGCTATACAAGAATTAGGTTTTATATTCTTGTGTTTGGCTAAAGCAAATCTTCCAGAAAGAAGATCTGCAGCGTTCAAGAGATGGGGAATCCACCACGTCCCTCGGTAGTTTGTACCGATCATTAATCACCCGCAGTGATAAAAATCTGCCCTATTTCCAATTGGAAATGGTCTGGTTTCAGCTTCCAGCCATTGGTTCTTGCTCTGCCTTTCTCCACTCCTCCTGGAAAGAGAAGCGTAGCTGGGAATAGCAAGGGGAGCAGTGCAGGCTAGCTGCCTGCGTACAAGCCTGGAAGCCCTGGGTACGTACTCGGCTGGCTAGCCCAACACACCAGCCACGCCATCCCCAGCTGTACGGCTACTTTTAGTGTGCTTGCTTGGACAGAGCTAGCGCATCTGCCTACTCGAGGTGGGACCCGTGTTCCCAGCACAGACAGACCCACCCAGTGACCCGAGGGGAACGTACCACAAGTCTGCAATTCTTTGCATGTCCTCTAAGATGGTAACATCCTTCCCCTCCGACATGCACACACCCTCCTCTCTTCTCCATCACCCCAAGGAACCAGATACTTCAGTGGTTAGTAAAAAGCAAAGCCCAAGAACTTATGCTGAGCTAGTCGAATGCAACAATGATACGGGTTAATTGCTGTAAGAAGAGAGACGAGCCGGCAATCACTGCCTTCATCTCTTAGGCAAGCGCATCTCCCAGCAGAGGATGTATCAGATATTAAACTAATAC
>NW_020680050.1:0-3413 GCF_002925995.2 Terrapene triunguis | reverse complement strand
CCCCCCCATCTTAGCTCCACCCCCGCCCCTCCCCCCCACCCCCCGGGTCCCCCGAGCCGCCCCAGGCGCCTGCCCTGCTCGGCGGGTGAAGCCCCGTGTCCGGGGGCGTCGGGGCCCACCCAGATTTCCCTTCCTAGCTACGCCACTGCCCCCCCATGGGCCTCTGTGCCTTCCCTGCAGCCTCCCTGAATCCCTGTACGCGCCTGGGCCCTTCGACACCCTGCATCCCCCTTCAGCTGCTCCATCACTCCTGCCCCCGGGACACCCGCTGGGACTTCCCTTACATCGCACCTGAGACCTCCACCATACCAACCCCGCATAGCCACCGTGCCCTGGCCCTGGCCCTGCCCCGCGCCCCCGCGGGCCATGCCTTGCTCCCACCGCATCCTGCAGGGCAGTCGGGTCGCCACCACGTGCGTCTCTGGCCACTCCACCCCATCCCCGTCCCACGTGAGCCTGTCACGCCTGGCCGCAGGGGGCTGTCGTGCCACTTCAGCCTGGTCAGCCCACATCTTCCTTCCCAGCCTCAACTGCCCCTCCCGGGGATGGGGAGCGGAGCCCCACCCCCAAGTGCCCTGCTCTGAGGGGTGTGGGGAGTGAGAGGCGAGGCTGGCTCAGCCTCTTTGGGCAGCGGGGAGAACCGGGCTTGGGGTTGATGGTGCCTCTCCTTTCCCCCCCTCTTCCTGTTATTCCAAAGCTTTGGGAAGAGGGGAATGCCCCGCCCAGCTGGCTGTAGAGGGGCCCTGGCACCCCTGAGCCGCACGCTCCGATACCCTGTGATGATCACTCACCGCTTGCGTGTCTTTCCTTAGGATGCAGCATCATGGTTCACGCGTTCCTCATCCATACGCTGCACCCTCGGCCCGGGGAAGAGGCTGGACTCTGCCGGGTGCTGTATTCCAGGGTCTTTGGCTCTGAGAGGCTGGACCAGTCACCGGAGGAGCCCGGGCCGCATGATCTCGAGAAGGAGAGACTGGGCAGGAAGGAGCAGATTTTGGCTGTGGCCAGGTAAAAGATTCACCCCCATCTGAATGTGACTGTGCTGCAGGGCCCAGCACAGGGGGGTGGAGTTAGTGTTTTGGAATCTAAGGGTACATCTACACTGCAGAGAAAAAGGATCTGCGGCAGCAAGACTCTGAGCCCAGGACAATTGAATTGGGCTCATGCTACCAGGCTAAAAATAGCAGTGGAGACCTTCGGGTGAGCAGAGAGGAAAGTTAGGAACCATTAGAAAAGGGATAGAGAATAAGACAAAATATCATATGCCTCTATATAAATCCATGGTACGCCCATGCCTTGAATACTGTGTGCAGTTCTGGTCATCCCATCTCAAAATAGATGTATTAGAATTGGAAAAGGTACAGTAAAGGGCAACAAAAATGATTAGGGGCATGGAACGGCTTCTGTATGAGGAGAAATGAAAAAAACTGGGACTGTTCAGCTTGGAAAGAGATGACTAAGGGGGGATATGACTGAGGTCTATACAATCATGACTGGTGTGGAGAAAGTGAATAAGGAAGTGTTATTCCTCATAACACATGAATCAGGGGTCAGCCAATGAAATTACTAGGCAGTAGATTTAAAACAAACCAAAGGAAGTATTTCTTCACATAACGCACAGTCACCCGTGGAACTTGTGCCAGGGGATGATGTGAAGGCCAAAAGTATAACTGGATTCAAAAGTTCATGGAGGATGGGTCCACCAATGGCTATTAGCCAAGATTACCAGGGATGCAACCCCATGCTCTGCGTGTCCCTAGCCTCTGTTTGCCAGAAGCTGGGACTGGGTGACAGGGGATGGATCACTCACTAATTGCCCTGTTCTGTTCATTCCTTCTGAAGCACCTGGCTTTGGCCACTGTTGGCAGCCAGGATATGGGGCTGGATGGACCTTTGGTCTGACCCAGTCTGGCCGTTCTTATGTCTTAGAGCCCTGGCTCCAGCCCAGCCTGAATGTCTGACCTACTATTTTTAGCCTCATAGCGTGAGCCCCGTGAGCCTGAGTCAGCTGACCCGGCTTCTGAGACTTGCTGCCCTGGGTCTTTTTTGGTAGGGTAGACGTACCCTTCGACTCTAGAACAGGGCACGTTTTGGGTCCCTTATCCCCCACTGGGGAGAGGAGCGAATGTGAACGTTCCAGGAAGCTCTTTATAAAGTAAAATACCCCAGCTGTTCTCTGTGCTTCATCCCAGAGGGGAAAGGCTTGGTACGTCCCTTCCAGCCCACCCCGCCCCAGAGCAGGCTTGTTCTGCAGGGCTTTGTTTTGTCTGGTTTTAAACTTCCCAAGCAATGGGGCTCTCACATATTCCCCTTGGGGGATGAATCTGCAGCAGGGGTCGGCAACCTTTCAGAAGTGGTGTACCGGAGTCTTCATTTATTCACTCTAATTTAAGGTTTCGTGTGCCAGTAATACTTGTTAACATTTTTAGACGGTCTCTTTCTATAAGTCTATAATATATAACTAAACTATTGTTGTAGGTAAAGTAAATAAGGTTTTAAAAATGTTTAAGAAGCTTCATTTAAAATTAAATTAACATGCAGAGCCCCCCGGACTGGTGGCCAGGACCCGGGCAGTGTGAGTGCCACTGAAAATCAGCTCGCGTGCCGCCTTCAGCACGCGTGCCATAGGTTGCCTACCCCTGATCTGCAGCCTGCGTCATCTTGCTGTCAGGCAGACCTTCCAGAGATGTTCAGGTCCTGTTTCCTTTTCTTAATCCCATCCTCTTATAAAATGACTGTAATTCTGTCTCTCCCTCTGTTTCTGGCCTTTCCCAGGCAGGTGGATTCAACATGTAAACTGCTGCACCAGGCGTCAGGGCGCCCTGCCTCTGACTTCCCCATCCAGCTGCCCGACGAGCCCATTTCCCTCCAGGATGCCCCATCCGGGGTGTTCCGCCTCCCTCCCGGGGATCCCTTCTGTGAGAACAAGATGGTGCTCTGGCTGGGGGTCCTGTCTCTGGGCTTCGCTCTGGTGTGCGACCCCCAGGAGAACCTGACGCTGGCTGAGAACACCTTGCGGTTGGTGGTAAAGTATCTCCTGGAGCATCTGAAGTTGCTGAACCAGGGCAGCGACGTGGTCCTCAAGGCAGACAAGACCGAGATCATCCTGAGCAAGTTTCTGCCCCATGGGCAGTTGCTCTTCCTGAATGATCAGTTTGTCCAGGGACTAGAAAAGGAGCTGGGTGCTTGTCTGGCCAAGTAGAAGGCTCTTAGTGGAGTGTGCCATCGGCTCATCTGCTGGGCAAACCCTCTGCCTGGGTCAGTCGGCAGGCAGCATGAACGTTTGGGAGAGGCGGGGGGTGGAGGGTGCACTGTCGTTTAAAGGAGACACATCAAGGTTGGTAGCTGTGGCCCTACTAGGTTTTATTATCATTCTTCTGGCCATGCAGCACGTCCCTCTGGCTGCATCCTCC
>NW_020680049.1:0-4947 GCF_002925995.2 Terrapene triunguis | reverse complement strand
AGTAGTAGAAATGGGATGAAATTCAGTAGTGCAAAGTGCAAGGTCATGCACGTAGGGATTAACAGCAATATTAACCCCCATCTTCTCCAATTTGACTCATAATTTCCCATGTGGAACTGTATCAAATGTCCTGAAATCCAGACAGATGAGATCTGCTCCATTTCCATTGTCTAAAAAAATCAGTTACCTTCTCAAAGAAAGAGAAGGTTGGTCTTGCAAGATCTACCTTTTGTAAAACTGTGTTGTATTTTATCCCATTTACTGTTAACCTCTATGCCCCTAACTCAGGGGTGGGCAAACATTTTGGCCCGAGGGCCACATCTGGGTGGGGAAATTGCTTGCAGGGCCGGGGCAGGGAGTTGAGATGCAGGAGGGGTGCGGCAGGGGGCTCAGGGCAGGGGGTTGAGATGCGGGAGGGGTGTGGCAGGGGGCTCAGGGCAGGCAGTTGGGTGCAGGAGGGGCGCAGGGTGCAGCAGGGGGCTCAGGGCAGGGGGTTGGGGTGCGGGGTGCAGGAGGGGTTCGGGCTTCGGCCCAGCACCACTAACCTGGAGCAACTCCGGGGTGGCAGTGGCGTGCACTGGGGCCAGGGCAGGCTCCCTTCCTGCCTGCCTTGGCCCCGGCCCCGTGCCGCTCTGGGAGGCGGACGGCACCATGTTCCTGCGGCCCCCGGGGAAGGGGGGGCAGAGAGCTCCGTGTAGTGCCCTTGCCTGTGGGTACCTCCCCCAAAGCTCCCATTGGCTGCGGTTCCCTGTTCCTGGCCAATGGGATCTTTGGGGGAGGTACCCACAGACAAGAGCAACACACGGAGTTCTCTGACCCCCCCGGTCCGGGGGCTGCAGGGATGTGGTGCCGGCTGCTTCCCGGAGCGGCACGGGGCCTGGGCACCATGTGGGGCAATCCCGCGGGCCGGATCCAAAGCCCTGAGGGGGCAGATCCGGCCCGCGGGCCGTAGTTTGCCCGCCCCTGCCCTAACTACTTTCTACTTCCAAATTTGTTCGAAGACCGAGCATACAATTGAGGTCAAACTAAAACGTCTGTAGTTTCCTGGCTCACTTCTTTCCTGTTTCTAAAAAATAGGAACTCCATCAGCAATTCTCCAGTCACTGGGTCTGACCCCTGAGTTTATGTATTCACTAAAAATCCATGCTGGTGGGCTTGCAATTTCACATGCCAGTTCCTTTAATATTCTCGGATGGAGATTATCCAGGCCCCCCAGTTTGGTCCTATTAAGCTGTTCGAGTTTGATTTCCACCTCAGATGTGGTAATTTCTACTTCCATATCCTCATTCCCATTAGCCAGCCTGCCACTACCCCTAACTCCTTATTCCGTTTATTAAAAACGGAGGCAAAGTATTTGTTTAGGCATTTGCCCATACCTAGATTATCTTCAGTCTCCAACACATCCTCCATGTTGGGCAGTCCCTATTTTTTTATATGGCTATAGAACCATTTACAGTTGGTTTTAATTCCCTTTGCAAGGTCCAGCTCTGCTTGGCTCTTGGCAGTTCTCACTTTTCCCTGCACTTTCTGATCTCCAAGAGGGAGCTTTCCTTGCTGATCCCTCCCATCTTCCATTCCTTGTAGGATGTCTGCTTTCTCTTAATCACCTGTGTGAGACGCTTGTTCATCCATCCTGGTCTGCAACCCTTCCCTAGGAAGTTTTTCCCTTTGCTTGGGATGCAGGCTTCAGAGAGCTTCTGCAACTTTGACTTAAAGTAATTCCAAGCCTCCCCCACTTTCAGATCCTTGAGTGCTTCATCTCAGTCCATTCCCCTAGTTAATTGCCTTAATATTTTAAAGTTTCCCATTTTGAAATCAAGGCCCCTGGTTGCAGACCTAGTTTTGTTTATCCTTCCATTTAGTTGACACTGAATTAGCTCATGATCACGCGAACCAAGGTTGTCCCCTACAATCAGCTCTTCTCTGGAGGTCCTTCCTACTCACCAACACTCAATCTAAAAGGGCATCACCTCTTCTTGGTTTGGTGACTATCTGGTGAAGAAATCTGTCAGCTCTCACACCCAGCAAAGTGTGGGGCCCTACCATTCTGATTAGCACTTGTCCTCCGATCTATACCTGGGAAATTAAAGTCTCCCATAATCACACAGCTCCCAGGAGTATATATTTCATTAAAGGTATTCTGGAGGTCTCTATCCATATCCGCATAGGATCCTGGGGGTCTGTAGCAGGCCCCAAGCACTATCTCAGGGGAGCCTCTGGTAGCTTTCTTCCCCAAAGTGATTTTGGCCTAAACAGTCTCTGATTTATCCGTTCCAGCACTTTTAATTTCTTTACTGTCAGTCTATCTCATCATTAATGTAACCCTTCTGCCAGGCCGAGTTGAGAGCAGCAAGGGCCGGGTTCAGTACATAGGGGTTCCCTTTCAACAATACAATGCAAAACCGGCTCGAACCCCCACCCAGTGACCTAGGAAATTACACACACACCCCTGGGCGCCTCAAAGAGGAAATACTTCCCCTCTCGCAAGTACAGAGTCGGTGTAGCAAAAATCTTTAATAACATGAGGTAAACAACTCAGCATTAAAACACCACAACTAGGGTTCCTAAACACAAACCATAAACTAGAAGACCCACCCCCAAGCAGATGGGGCCGTGTCCTTCTCCCTTTGGTTCTTGGATCCAGCAACCCAAAAGTCACCCCACCCACAGTTTTTGTCCTTGGTCAGTGCAGCCCCAGAGTGCTTCTTGAGTCCAGCAACACAAAAGTCACCCCTCCCACACCCACAGTTTCTGTCCTTGGTCAGTGCAGCCCCCCCAGAGTTCAGAAGTTCATCTGCAGAGTTTACCTCCCAGTCTGGGTGGAAGGGGGGGAGGTATGGGGGCCACCTACATGCTCTGCTGCTTGTGTCGATGGCCGATTGCCACGCCTCTCCGTGGGGTTCTGCTGCAGTCTTCACCGCGGGCCACTCCTCTCCGCCAGCCGTCCTGTTAGCCGCTCCTCTCCGCTAGCTGTGTAACCCATAGGATTATTTTGCTAGCTGTTATACCCTACTAATCCAGCCAGCCGTATGAATTAATGTTTCTTTTGTTGAAATTAATCCATTTTATTCTTATATTTTATCAGTATTAATTCCTTGGAATCTAGGATGTGTTGAGGCACGTGTTTCCTAATAATACGTTTTGCTGAAATGGAAGAAGCCTATCGGCCTGTAAGATCTGGAAGATCTGCTGTATAGCAAAAAGTAGAATTAGTTTTATCCGGCTTCTACAACTGGTTGGTAACCGCAGGGTACACGACAACTTGAGGTCATCATGATTGCCTAGGTTGGCAGTTTTGGAGTGAGATAATACTTATTGATCTATTTAGAAAGTAAGTGTCATAACCCACTAACCTATAGGAGAAGGGTCCCCATAAATTTCTTAGGGTACGGAAACAAGATTTGGGTATAGTAGGTTGGGCCTGAATTACATAGGTCAGGATCCTATAAAATACCTTGTAAGCGAGTTCTTGGGGGAGCTTCTTAGTTAGTTCTTGTCTTAAACTTTCTTCTTGTAGCTGCTTTGGAGTTAGTTCTTGTCTTCTTCTATCTATCTATCCTATCTTCTATCACGCTATCAGCTCAGCTTGTGCAGTGTAGTATAACCACTCAACATTCCTAACCACTGGGGAAGCCAGCACCATCGTGTAATCGGGCATGCCAGGAGTGAGGCTGGTCCTTCACCTCCTATTACTGGGTTCTCAAGGAAGGGTGTGAGTATGTTAGGTTAAGGTACTTATAATAGAAATGTTACCACCAGGAGTTTTGGAATACTTTTACTATTTTGCAGTTATAAGTTTCATTGCATTCCTTATTTTTCTGTTAATGGCAATAAAGATTTTATCAATTTGGTATTGTCCTCAGTGTATGTGTTCTTGCCAAGCACCCCGAGAATCCTCTCCCAAAACAGAACTCTCTGAGTTTTAGAACTCTGTAGTCTGAATTGGATAAGAACCTATAAATCTTCTGGTCGGATGCGATCAGTGGCGAGCCATAAAAACTAACCCATCAAATTCAGGTCAACATATGGGGGGGCACCTTACGTGCTCCGCTGCTCTTGCCGACAACCGATTGCCACGCCTCTCGGTGGGGTTCTGCTGTAGTTTTCACCATGGTCCACTCCTCTCTGCCAGCTGTCCTGCTAGCCGCTCCTCTCCACTAGCCATCCGGCTACCCGCTCACCAATATGTCTTCAGGCCCCCTCACTACTTAACACAACTCTCAGTGATTTCAGCTCTTAGTAACTTCAGCTGTTAGTAGGGGGGCCTCAGGGCTGGTGCACCACTAGCCCAAAGTAGATCTAATGCTGAGATCTAGGTATCAGTGAATTCAGCTCTGCAGCATATGTCAAGACTCCAGATGGAGTCAAAATTAGCTCTGTTATTACACCATGGACAGAGGAGACAAAGTGCTGTTTAGGGCCCTCAGACAGGACTCATCCTACCGGGTACAAACACCTGGCCCGAGCCTCTGTCCATGCACTGGGTTTTGGAACCCATGTACCTTGCCTTGCGAGTGCTACTTGATTGAGGGTGAGTCCCTCCGTCATAAAAGGTCTACTGTCCTTGATTCACCAGCATAACAACACTTCATTACTCCTGCCCAATAACAAAGAGACTGGGGGTCCCACAGCAGCCAAAGTGACCATTTAGACCAGCAGTCCCATCATGCTAGGCAGGGCGGGTGTCCCCATGCAAACGAGATCAGCCCCTGAAGTCCTTCTCCACAGCTCACCACCAGATGTCAGGGTAGAGCCCATTCTGACTCTGCTTACATCAATATACAATGCTACTGCACCACCTTTACCTTCATTTCTGTCTTTCCTGAACAGCATATACGCTTCATTCCCTGTACTCCAGTCCTCGCTACTATTCCACCATGTTTCTGTTGTCCCTGTAACATTTGGTTACATTAGGATCCTCTTCAGCCTCAGGTCCACATCCCATAA
>NW_020680048.1:0-1005 GCF_002925995.2 Terrapene triunguis | reverse complement strand
GTGTACCCCCACGTCCTTGGGGCCCTCCTTGGCCCCCCACTTCAGGTTTACCCTCGCCACGGGCACTTTGACTGGTGTTCCGCCCACCCCCGTCAGGGTCAGGTAGGTGTTGGGCACCACCTGATCTGGGGCCACCACCTCGGGCCGGGGCAGCGTCACCTCTGCGCCCGTATCCCAGTATCCATCGACCTTCCTCCCATCCACCTCCAGGGGAACAAGGTACTCTCTCCGGAGGGACAGCCCCGCGCCCACCGTATAAACCAAAAACCCTGAGTCTGGAGCATCCAGCCCCCCAGAGGAGCTGGCCGGGAGCTCTCCTCCCTCCTTAGCAGGTGGTACGCTGCCAGCCCCCCTTGCCTGGGAGTGCTGCCCCTCGTCCGGCTGGGTCTCTACCCAGTCAACCCTCTGTGGGTTCGGTCTGCTCAGTTTGTCCCTGAGCCTGGGGCACTGGGCCCGTATGTGGCCTTTTTGGCCACAGTGATAGCAGCCCATGTCCCATGGGTCCCCTCGAGTGGGTCGGATGGCCCTGACGCCGGATGTTCCCCTTTGATGGGGGTTTTCCGTATTTTCCCGCTGGGAGGTCCCATGGTGACTCTCGCTCTGCGTTGTGGTGGGACTGTTCCTTTTGGACTCCTCCCTGTTATCCCCTGACCGGCTCTTTACAAACTCATCGGCCAGCCGGCCTGCATGTCGCGGGTTCTCTGGTTTTTTGTCCCTCAACCACAGCCTCAGGTCAGATGGGCACCGCTCATACAGTTGCTCCAGTACCAGCAGTTTAACCAGGTCCTCCTTCGTCTGGGCCCCATCTGCCCACTTGCTGGCGTATCCCTCCATGCGGACGGCTAGTTGCAGATATGAGATCTCAGGGGTTTTATCCTGACTCCGGAACCTTTCCCGGTACATCTCAGAAGTCAGCCCAAACTCACGTAGCAGGGCCCTTTTGAATAGTTCGTAGTCCCTGTGACGATGCGGTTCTGGCGGAACCCAACTGAGAGTGCCAACTCA
>NW_020680047.1:0-4691 GCF_002925995.2 Terrapene triunguis | reverse complement strand
GTCTCTGTACACAGAGAGCTGTTACCCTTCCCTTTATAGTTATGACAATCTTCCTTAGGCTCCTTCAAAATCCCAGCAGTACTCTCCTATGTCACATAGGTGTTTTTGAGAATTTTACTCTATATATCACAGAATCATAGAATCAGAACATTAGGATTGGAAGAGACCTCAGTAGCTCATCTAGTCTAACCCCCTATGTGACATTGCACTCCATATGTTTTATGGAAATATGCTAATGAGTGCAAATATAGTGTAACTGGAACATGCTTTATGCAAAAGGTCTCTTGTAAGGTATCATTACAAAACTTATAATCTATTGAGGGTGTTCATCCTATTTGTATTTATGTATCATTCTTGTATCTGAAGCTAGAAATATAAAGTATAACTCTGAGGTACTATTGTAATTATGCAAAATATGGGTCATTAATGGTGGTTTAGAATCTTGATGGCTCCCATTGATGAGGACAATTGGTTGTAAATGGCTCTGTTTACTTGTAAGCCTTCCTGTTTTTGTGTGAGTCAGGCAGGAAAGAATGGAGGCTTGGGGTCTCACAGGACATGTGACCATGTCACCTGATACTGCAATCCATCTTAAACCTGGTGCTTTTCCATTTAGAAGGAGGGGTGGGGACCCAGAGAGACAAAATATTTCCACCTTGTGCCAAAGCTATAAAAGGGGGTGGAACAAAACAAAGGGGGCTGCCAGCCATGAGAAATCCACTAGTTATCACCTGAGCTGAAACTAACAAAAACCGTACCAGGGGAAAGGATTGGTCCCACACTAGGAAGGAGTCTAGTCTGTGAAAGAAGCTTATTGAAACATCTCTGAGGGTGAAATTTACCTGTATTTAGTTTCTTAATGTATTAGGCTTAGACTTGCGTGTTTTGTTTTATTTTGCTTGGTAACTGTCATAAATATAAAGGGAAGGGTAACAACCTTCATGTATGCAGTAATATAAAATCCCTCTTGGCCAGAGGTACAGAATCACTTACTTGTAAGAGGTTAATCAGTTCAATTAACCTAGTTGGCACCTGACCAGAAGGACCAATGGTGAAAGAAGATACTTTCAAATCGGGGATGGGGGGGTGGGGAGAAAGGTTTTGTTTGTGATCCTTGTGTTATTCCCTCTTGAGACAAAGAGAGAGACCAAGTAGGTAATCCAGCTCCTACTGAAATGATACAACTAAAATTACAGAAATTATAAGTAATGGCAAGGAAATATGTTAGATTATCTTTTATTTTAGTTTGTGAATATTCCCTATGCCAACAGGGAGGTTTATTTCTGTTTTGTTGCGTTGAAGTTGAGCCAAAAGGAGAATCCTCTGTGTTTTAAATCTTTTTATTACCCTGTAAAATTACGTTCCATCCTGATTTTACAGAGGTGCTTCTTTTATTTTATTTTTTATAATAAAGTTCTTCTTTTAAGAACCTGATTGGTTTTTAGTGTCCTAAAAACCCAAGGGTCTGGTCTGTGCTCACCTTGTTAACCTATTTGGTTGGTATATTATTCTCAAGCCTCCCCGGGAAAGGGGGTGAAGGAGCTTGAGGGGGTATTTGGGGGGGGGATAGAGCTCCAAGTGGCCCCTCCCTGAATGTTTGTTTAAATCACTTGGTGGTCCAATGACAAGGAAAGGAATTTGTCCCTTGGGGAAATTTTAATCTAAGCTGGTGGAATATAAATTTAGGGGGTCTTTCATGTGTGCCCCCATATCTGTGCCCCAGAGTTCAGATTGGGGAGGGAACCCTGACAGTAACTTAATTTGTTCTGTCTGTTATTATTTGAAACCACTTAAATCCTACATTTTATACTTAATAAAATCACTTTTGTTTATTAGTAAACCCAGAGTAAGTGATTAATACCTGGGAGAGGAAACAGCTGTGCATATCTCTCTATCAGTGTTATAGAAGGCGGACAATTTATGAGTTTATCCTGTATAAGCTTTATACAGAGTAAAACGGATTTATTTGGGGTTTGGATCACATTGGGAACTGGGTGTATGAGTGCTGAAGAGATAACCCGCTGAGATGTTTTTGGTTAAAGTCTGCAGCTTTGGGGGTGTGGCCCAGACCCTGAGTCTGTGTTGCAGCAGACTAGCGTGTCTGGCTCAACAAGGCAGGGTTCTGGAGACCCAAGCTGGGGTAGTTTCAGCACATCAGGTGACAGTCCCTAGGGGGTTTCTGTGACCGAACCCATCACGCCTTGCTCAAAGCAGGACCAACCCCAGCTAAATCATCCCAGCCAAGGCTTTGCCAACCTGGGCCTTAAAAAAATTCCACCACCTCCCTAGGGAACCCATTCCAGTGTTTCAACAGCCTCCTAAGGAAATAGATTTTTCCTAATATCCAACCTAGGCTTCCCCCACTGCAACTTGAGACCTTTGCTCCTTGTTCTGTCATCTGCCACCACTGAGAACAGCCTACCTACATCCTCTTTGGAACCCCCTTTCAGGTATTTGAAGGCTGCAATCAAATCCTGCCTCACTCTTCTCTTCTGCAGACTAAATAACCCCAGTGGCCCAAAAGTGGATACAATACTCCAGAGGTGGCCTCACTAGTGCTGAATAGAGGGGAATAATCACTTCTCTTGATCTGCTGGCAATGCTTCTACTAATGCAGCCTAATATGTCATTAGCCTTCTTGGCAACAAGGTAACACTGTTGACTCATATCCAGCTTCTCATCCACCGCAATCCCCCTTTTTTGCAAAACTGCCACTTAGGCAGTCGATTCCCAACCTGTGAGAGTGTATGGGACTCTGCACTTGTCCTTGTTGAACCTCATCAGATTTCTTTTGGCCCAATCCTCCAATTTGTCTAGCTCACTCTGGACCCTATCCCTACCCTCCAGCGTATTTCTCTCTCCCCTCAGCTTAGTGTCATCCACAAACTTGCTGAGGGTGCAGTCCATCCCATCATCCAGATCATTAATGAAGATGTTGAACAAAACCGGCCCCAGGACCAACCCTGGGGCACTCCGTTTGATACCGGCTGCCAACTAGACATCGAACTGTTGATCACTACCAGTTGAACCCTACAATCTAGCCAGCTTTCTATCCACCTTATAGTCCATTCATCCAATCAATACTTCTTTAACTTGCTGGCAAGAATACTGTGGGAGACAGTATCAAAAAGTTTGCTAAAGTCAAGGTATATCACATCCAGCACTTTCCCCCTATCCACAGAGCCAGTTATCTCATCATAGAAGGCAATCAGGTTGGTCAGGCATGACTTGCCCTTGGTGAATCCATGTTGACTGTTCCTGATCACCTTCCTCTCCTCCAAGTGCTTCAAAATGGATTCCTTGAGAACCTGCTCCATGATTTTTCCGGGGACTGAGGTAAGGCTGACTGGTCTGTAGATTTCCGGATTCTCCTTCTTCCCTTTTTTAAAGATGGGCAGTATATTTTCATTTTACTTCCACTGAGATGGTTGTGGACATCCAAATCCTCTTGGTGCTTTTGAAATCTCTGGCTTATCTCCCCTAGCTCAATTGCTATTCATTGTATGAAAAGCACCTGACAGAGGAAGAGAAGCAAGGTTTATCCACCTTTTTCAGCTAGGGGAAAATTAGGTGCTTTTAAAAATTACCCCCACAGATACTGCCCTCATCCAAGATTTGGTGGGATTTTCAAAGGGACTGAAAGGATTTGACAGCCCGAGCCTATATCGTTTCCTTTGATACATTGGTATTTATTTCATGAGAGGCAGTGGCCAGGACTCAGGAGACTTGTGTACTATTCCCATTCATATCACTGGTTTCGTCGGTGCTCATGGACAAGATCCATCACCCCTCCATACCCGACAAAGTTTTCATCCACCTATGCACCTATCTCCCATTGGTTTCCTGATGCCCAACTCCTGTCTGTGCCTTTAAAACCTCTCCTCCAGTGTCTGTGGCAATGACAGTGTTGAAAAATATCAACCAAATGAAATTAAAAAATAATACAAAAATGAGAAAATAATCCCATTTCCCCAGCTCTTTCCCCAACCATATCTGTGTTATGTTCACAGTTAGATAAAACAGTTTTGCTTGAAGGTTGCAATGTAACATTACTTTATTTCTTAGAATTCAGACCCTATACAGATAAAAGGACACAAAAATTGAGAGACAAGGCAGGCTCCTCCCCATAACAGATTGGCATAACTCTATGGTGGCAGGCTGCAGAATAACTCATAATAACCAAAGCATATATTTCCATACAAAGGTCCCCGTCTGCAAGCGGGACCAGAAAATAAACCTCTTACACTCAGAGCGATAACTTGTAATTTTAACACAGCTTTCAACACACCACACTCTGGATAAAGATGAAATAGTTTGTGACAAAGTTTCTGGCCTATAGGCAGTATGTGGCTGATCTAGGAAAAGAAGTGTCATGACTCTCACACCTATGTCTTAACAACAAGACACCCAACCCTTGCTGGAAAACCCATTCAGCATGTATTTCTGTCCTGCCTGCTGTATTGTGGCAGAAGATGACAATTAGAGCTCAGTGAACCACTGATTTTTCATTTCTCTGGCAGTTCTGGAAAATAAAAGCCTTACTACCAGGTTATGAAGTCATTCACACTTGCTTTTCCTAGCCCAATGACTATTCATTGTCATTCATGATGCGAATGATTAGTCATTGGGCCAGAAAACAAGTCCAAGGATGACTCTGTAGTCTAGTAGTTAAGAAGCACACTTTGGCTGTG
>NW_020680046.1:0-8298 GCF_002925995.2 Terrapene triunguis | reverse complement strand
CTGCGCTTATTGGCGGATTTTCTTGCCTCAGAGATTCACCATGTGGGTTGGGGAACAGCCCAGAGACCTTCCCCTCTGGAAGAACCCACAGTCCAGGTCAATTGGGAGGTTTGGGGGGAACCCAGGCCCGCCCTCTACTCTGGGTTCCAGCCCAAGGCCCTGTGGACTGCAGCTGTCTATAGTGCCTCCTGTAACAGCTGCATGACAGCTACAACTCCCTGGGCTACTTCCCCATGGCCTCCTCCAAACACCTTCCTTATTCTCACCACAGGACCTTCCTCCTGGTGTCTGGTAACGCTTGTGCTCCTCAGTCCTCCAGCAGCACACCCTCACTCTCAGCTCCTTGCGCCTCTTGCTCCCAGCTCCTCACACTCGCACCACAAACTGAAGTGAGCTCCTTTTAAAACCCAGGTGCCCTGATTAGCCTGCCTTAATTGATTCTAGCAGCTTCTTCTTAATTGGCTCCAGGTGTCCTAATTAGCCTGCCTGCCTTAACTGGTTTTAGCAGGTTCCTGATTACTCTAGTGCAGCCCCTTCTCTGGTAACTCAGGGAACAGAAAACTACTCATCCAGTGACCAGTATATTTGCCCTCTACCAGACTCCTGTACCCCACTGGTCTGGGTCTGTCACATATCCCTCCCCCCTGCTCAACGCCAAGGGGTTGGGCAGCTTGGGACGCCAGACAGTGCACACGTGACAAGCCATCAGCGTTGCCATGACGGCTCCCTGCTCTGTGTTGCACACGGAACTGGAAAGGTTGGAGGGATAAGAACCATCTGGTCACCCTTGTGTTCTTCTCCTTGTTCGGCTGCATCCATTGAAGAGGGGCATGGTCAGTCACGAGGACAAATCTGCGCCCGAGCAGGTAGTAGCGCAATGTTTCCATGGCCCATTTTACAGCGAGGCATTCTTTCTCCACCACTGCATATTTTTGTTCCCTTGGAAGGAGTTTCCGACTGAGGTATAGAATTGGGTGTTCCTCCTCCCCGACCATCTGTGATAGAACGGCCCCCAACCCTACTTCCGATGCATCCGTCTGCAGGATAAACTCCTTGGTGAAATCAGGGGCTATCAGTACGGGGTTACTGCAGAGGGCAGTCCGTAGGTCTGTGAATGCTTCCTCTGCTGCATCAGACCATCTCACCAGATCAGGTCCACGGGCTTTCACTAGGTCTGTCAGTGGGCTTGCCCTTGTGGCAAAGTGGGGGATAAATCGTCGGTAATACCCCACCACACCTAGGAACGCCCGGACTTGTTTCTTGCGACTTGGTCGGGGCCAATTTTGGATGGCGTCTAACTTGTTCACTTGGGGTTTTACCAAACCTTTTCCCACAATGTAGCCAAGATATTTGGCCTCTGTAAACCCTACAGCGCACTTGGCAGGGTTTGCTGTAAGGCCAGCTCGCCTGAAGGTATCGAGGACTGCCTCCACCTTCTCCAGGTGGGTTTCCCAGTCTGGGGTATGAATGACCACATCGTCCAAGTAGGCAGCAGCACAACTGTTATGTGGGCGTAATAGCTTGTCCATGAGGTGCTGGAAGGTAGCTGGGGCCCCATGTAGTCCAAAAAGGAGGACAGTATATTGAAAAAGACCCTCTGGTGTAGAGAACGCAGTCTTTTCCTTTGTGTCTTCTGCAAGGGGAATCTGCCAGTACCCCTTTGTCAAGTCTAGGGTAGTCAAGTACCGGGCATTACCCAGACGGTCCACTAGCTCATCTATGCGAGGTATGGGGTACGCGTCGAACTGGGATACTTCGTTTAGTCGCCGGAAGTCGTTGCAAAATCTTGTGGTGCCATCAGGTTTGGGCACCAGCACGATTGGGCTGGACCACTGACTGTGGGATTCTTCGATGATCCCCAACTCCAGCATTTTTTTTACTTCTGCTTTTATTTCCTTCTTTTTTGCCGCTGGCACCCAATAGTACCTCATTGTTACCCTGGCCCCAGGGTTCATGACGATGTGGTGATATGTCTCGGTTGTTCGACCAGGTTTTGTCGAGAACACATCTTGGTTCCGGAAGATCATCTCAGAAACCTCATTCTTCTGGTCTGGTATTAAATCGGGAGACACTCTCACCTGTTTGGAAGGCTTGTTTTCCTGGGTTAGGTCTTTTTGGACCGTTGTGCATGCCTCTTGTGCATGCCAGGGTTTCAGAAGGTTAACGTGATAAATCTGTTCTTGTTTTCTGCGTCCTGGCTGCCACACCTTGTAGGTTACTTCCCCCACGGGTTCAACCACCTCATAGGGCCCCTGCCATTGGGCCAGAAGCTTGCTTTCTGCCGTGGGTACCAACACCATAATCCGATCCCCTGGTTGGAACTGTCGCACTTTTGCCTGGCGATTGTAATGGGTTCGCTGGGCCTCCTGTGCCTTCTCCAAATGTTCCCGTACAATAGGGGTAACCCGGGCTATCTGGTCTCGCATCTGCATTACATGCGCTATTATATTTCTCCCCTCATTGGGTTCCTCTTCCCAGATCTCTTCGGCGATATCTAGTATGCCACGGGGGTGACGCCCGTATAATAACTCGAAGGGGGAAAACCCAGTTGAGGCCTGAGGTACCTCCCGGATAGCGAACATAAGGTAGGGTAGTAGGGTGTCCCAATCCTTCCCGTCCTGACTTACCACCTTCCTTATCATAGCCTTGAGGGTTCGGTTAAACCTTTCTACCAACCCATCAGTCTGCGGATGATAGACCGAAGTTCTCAGGGTATGTATATGAAGCAGCGTACAGAGGTCCTTCATTAGCTTCGACATAAATGGGGTTCCTTGGTCGGTTAATATCTCCTTCGGTAGCCCCATTCGGGCAAAGATCCCCACCAGCTCTTTGGCTATAGTTTTAGAGGCCATGTTCCGCAGGGGGACGGCTTCTGGGTAGTGAGTAGCATAGTCCAAAACAACAAGTATATATTGGTGGCCCCGAGCCGTCTTCTCCAGGGGTCCCACTAGGTCCATGGCTATTCGCTTGAAGGGGACCTCTATGATGGGAAGGGGTACTAAAGGTGCCCTCAAGTGGGGACGGGGACTGTGCAGCTGACACTCTGGGCAGGAGGCACAGTACCTCCACACTTCTTGATGTACTCTGGGCCAGAAGAACCGTCGTAGGACTCGTGCCAGGGTCTTCTCTACCCCCAAATGCCCCCCCAAAAGATGACTATGAGCAAGACTTAATACAGCATTCTGTTGTTTTTGAGGTACTAGGATCTGCTGTACCTTCTGCCCCTGTACTGATGCAACCCGGTATAAGAGATCCTTCTTCATTATGAAGTAGGGTCCTGGTCCCTGGGTTTTTCCTTCCACGGGGACCCCATCTATTTCAGTCACCTCCTTCCTAATGTTGTCATACCTTGGGTCTTCTGCCTGGTCCCGTCCAAAATTTCCTCTTCCGGGGCTAATCTGCCCAAGATCTAGGGGCCCAGTCTCTGTTGCCTCTACTGGTTCAGAAGCATTAGGGTGGGGGTCAGACTCAGGTGCTTCTCCCTCCTGCGTGGCCCTCTTTTCAGCTGCGCGGGTCCGCCTACCTACAAGAGCGACCCTCTGGCTTTGGGTCAGTATTCGGGTTCCCAAGGCCTTTGCTGCCCTTCTTTCCTTTTTTATCTTTTTACCCTGTCTGGGAGTGGAGAACAAATCTGGGGATATTTCCGAGAAGATTGGGGGTTGACAGTCTGCTGTGGATGCCTCACCAATTTTAGGGTCCCCATCTTTCTCCAATCCCCCTACTGGGAGTAAGTTTCCAAACCCTGGGAAGTCCCTCCCTATGAGTACCGGGTATGGGAGTTTAGGGACTACACCTGCTGCTACCTCAGTAGTGTTCCCTTGGATCTCGATTTTTACTGGGATGGTGGGGTAGTAACTAACTGTCCCATGGACACATGTTATCCGCGTACGTTTAGCCTGCAGCAGCTGACTACACTTCACGAGCTTCCCTGAGATAAGCGTGATAGCACTCCCCGAATCAACCAGTGCCGTGGTCCCTACCCCATTTAGTTTCACTGGTCTGGTATACATATGTGGGGTTAGTGAGACCCCCACAAGGTGGATTAGGGAGCATGGATCTGCCCAGTTCCCCAGGTTACACTGCATAGGCTCCTCAGCATTGGGACACTGTGCAGCTATGTGTCCCCACTCCCCGCAGGCATAACATCTGTATGGAGCCCTCGGCGTTCCCCGGTCTCTTGGTTTGGGCAGTCTAACATCACGATCCTCTTCTCCCTCAGTGCTCCGACTCTTTGTGGCCTCTAATGGGCCTTCAGCCTCTCTCTTTTTCCACCTGGGCCCTCCTGGTGGCCCAGTCACCCGAACTTTAGGGCTTGGTGCTGCTAGTTTAACCCGGGGTGCCTCTTCCTTAACTGGTCGGGTCAGCTCCCTCGCTGTCCTTCACCTCTCTACCAGGGCGACAACCTCATCATAGGTGGAGGGTTCGTTCTGGCTTACCCAGGCACGAAGGTCTGGTGGTAGTCCCCTCATGTATCGGTCAATGACCAGAACCGCTAGTATCTCTTCCGGACTCCGGGACTCTGTTTGCAACCACTTTCGTGCGAGATGGATGAGGTCATACAATTGGGACCGCGGGGTTTTGTTTCCTGGTACCTCCAACCGTGATACTGCTGGGCCCGCACTGCTGTCGTTACCCCAGATCTGGCCAGGATCTCTGCTTTCAGCTGGGGGTAGTCTGCCGCAGCCTTTTCAGACAGATCATGGTAGGCCTTCTGGGCCTCCCCACACAGGAATGGGGCAAGGATGCCAGACCACTGATCTCGAGGCCAGGCCTCCCGTAGGGCTGTCCTCTCAAAGGCCAGAAGGTATGCCTCTACATCATCCTCCCGTGTCATTTTCTGCAGCCAATGGCTGGCCCGTATGAGCTGCGTCCCATCATGGCCGCGATTCAGCTCTGTAAGGGACTTTACCTGGTTTACCAGTTCCCGCAACACAGCTCGATCTTGAGCAGCCTGGTCCATCAGCAGGCGATTAGTCTCTTGCTGCAGCCACACTGCCTCCTGTTGGGCGACTGCCTGGACACGGGTAGCCTCCTGCTGGGCCACCGTAGCTTGTATCAGTGCCCTCACTACCTCATCCATTGTGGTGAAAAAAAATAAACCCTCTCCCTTTTTTTGTTTTTGTTTTGTTTTGTTTTTTGTTGTTGTTGTTTTTTTAAATCACCCTCCTTCTTCCGCCGCGCTGTGCACCCCAAGATCCCACCCCTGACACCAGTGTGACAAAGTTCCTCCTCTATCTTGGTGGGTCCTGCGCTTATTGGCAGATTTTCTTGCCTCAGTCCTCCAGCAGCACACCAACTGGGTTTTCCCCCTTCGAGTTATTATACGGGCTCCAGGTGTCCTAATTAGCCTGCCTGCCTTAACTGGTTCTAGCAGGTTCCTGATTACTCTAGTGCAGCCCCTTCTCTGGTCACTCAGGGAACAGAAAACTACTCATCCAGTGACCAGTATGTTTGCCCTCTACCAGACTCCTGTACCCCACAGGTCTGGGTCTGTCACAGAATGTTATGCGAGACAGTATCAAAAGTCTTACTAAAGTCAAGATCTATCACATCTACCGTTTCCCCCCATCCACAAGGCTTGTTACACTGTCAAAGAAAGCTATCAGGTTGGTTTGACATGTTTTGTTCTTGACAAATCTATGCTGACTGTTATTTATCACATTATCTTCTAGGTGTTTGCAAACTGATTACTTAATTATTTGATCCATTATCTTTCCGGGTACAGAAATTAAGCTAACTGGTCTGTAATTCCCCGGGTTGTCCTTATTTCCCTTTTTATAGATGGGCACTATATTTGCCCTTTTTCAGTCTTCTGGAATGTCTCCTGTATTCCATGACTTTTCAAAGATAATTGCTAATGGCTCAGATATCTCCTCAGTCAGCTCCTTGAGTACTCTAGAATGCATTTCATCAGGCCCTGCTGAATTGAAAAGATCTAACTTGTCTCAGTAAGTTTTGACTTGTTCTTTCCCTATTTTAGACTCTGATCCTACCTCATTTTCACTGGCATTCACTATGTTAGACGTCCAATCGCCAGCAACCTTCTTGGTGAAAACTGAAACAAAGAAGTCATTAAGCACCTCTGCCATTTCCACATTTTCTGTTATTGTCTTTCCCCCCTCATTGAGTAACGGGCCTACTCTGTCCTTGGTCTTCCTCTTGCTTCTAATGTATCTGTAGAATGTTTTCTTGTTTCCTTTTATGTCCCTAGTTATTTTGTTCTCGTTTCATGCCTTGGATTTTCTAATTTTGTTCCTACATACTTGTGTTATTTGTTTATATTCATCCTTTGTAATTTGACCGAGTTTCCACTTTTTGTAGGATTCTTTTTTGAGTTTTAGATCATTGAAGATCTCCTGGTTAAGCCAGGGTGGTCTCTTGCCATACTTCCTATCTTTCCTACGCAGTGGGATAGATTGCTCTTGTGCCCTTAATAATGTCTCTTTGAAAAACTGCCAACTGTCTTCAATTGTTTTTCCCCTTAGACTTTCTTCCCATGGGATTTTACCTACCAACTCCCTGAGTTTGCTAAAGTCTGCCTTCTTGAAATCCATTTTCTTTATTGTGCTGGTCTCCCTCCTACCATTCCTTGGAATCGTGTACGCTACCATTTCATTATCACTTTCACTCAAGTTGCCTTCCACTTTCAAATTCTCAACCAGTTCTTCCCTATTTGTCAAAATAAAATCTAGAACAGTCTCCTCCCTTGTAGCTTTCTCCACCTTCTGAAATAAAAAATGGTCTCCAATACATTCCAAGAACTTGTTGGATAATCTGTGCCCTGCTGTGTTGTTTTCCCAACAGATATCTGGGTAGTTGAAGTCCACCATCACAACCAAGTCCTGTGCTTTGGATGATTTTGTTAGTTGTTTAAAAAAAGCCTCATCCTCCTCTTCTTTCTGGTTTGGTGGTCTGTAGTAGACCCCTACTATGACATCACCCTTGTTTTTTACCCCTTTTATCCTTACCCTGAGACTTTCAACAAATCTGTCTCTTTTTTTCTATCTCAACCTCAGTCCAAGTGTATACATTTTTAATATATAAGGCAAGACCTCCTCCATTTTTTCCCTGCCTGTCCTTCCTGAGCAAGCTGTATCCTTCTATACCAATATTCCAGTCATGCATATTATCCCACCAAGTCTCCGTGATGCCAACTATGTCATAGTTGTGTTTATTTACTAGCATTTCAAGTTCTTCCTGCTTATTCCCCATACTTCTTGCATTAGTATACAGACATCTACCATTACTGATTTGATTCCCCCCACCCCCGCCAGTTCTGTCTTGTCTCTCCCTTATTTCTGCTATAACAGCCAATGCTCCCCCCACAGTGGGGGCCATTGTCGTGTAAGTGTGTAGGGCCATTAATCGTCTCCTGTTACACAGGACTGATTCTTGGGCAATGTGCAGGAAATAGTGGATGGCTTGCAGCCATGGGTTCCCGCACTGAGGTGGGACGATAGACAGCTCATCTTGCCACATGGCACATCAGCTGAAAGGGCTACTTTTCTATGGCTATGCAAGCAGTGATGGTTCACCAGGGACGCTCCACCGATATCAGTGTGGGCTGGTCAGGGACAGTACATGACACTCGCATCTTTAAGAACACAGGGCTGTTCAGAAAGCTGCAAGCAGGGACATTCTTTCCAGCCCAGAGCATTACCAATGGCAATACTCAAATGCCAATTGTGATTCTGGGGGACCCAGCCTACCCCTTGCTCCTTGGGCTCATGAAGCCATACACTGGCCTCCTCAGCAGCACCAAGGAAAAATTCAACTACTGGCTCAGCAGCTGCAGAATGCCTGCTGAATGTGCTTTTGATAAATTGAAGGGACTCTGGCAGTGTTTACTCACTAGATTGAGACACAGTGAGAAAAATATCCCCTTGGTTATAGCTGCCTGTTGTGTCCTGCACAATATCTTTAAGACAAAGGGGGAAAACTGCTGCCAGGGTGAAGGGCAAGTGGCTGTCTACCGCCTTTGAACACCCAGCCACAAGTGCTATTACAAGAGCCCCGACGCGGCAGCTGGCAGGATGGTGAACATCCCCAAAACCCACAGGACTTACTGCAAGAACTGTGGCAAGCAGCAGCCGCACAAAGTGACCCAGTACAAGAAGGGCAAGGACTCTCTATGCTCAGGGAAAGAGGAGATATGATCAGAAGCAGAGTGGTTATAGTGGTCAGACAAAGCCTATCTTCCGTAAGAAGGCCAAGACCACAAAGAAAATTGTGCTGAGGCTTTAGTGTGTGGAGCCCAACTGCAAGTCCAAGAGAATGCTACTGTGGCTGACTGTTAAA
>NW_020680045.1:2078-3457 GCF_002925995.2 Terrapene triunguis | reverse complement strand
TGTAGTGATTCGTAATCCTTGCTCTTCATAAAACCGTAATCCAAAAGTCATTAACCTTTTGTTCTGATCCTTACAACTAATCGGTTGCTAAAAATTACATAGCGAAACGCATTGGCGATACCTTCTGGTGAGTTATTTCACAGAAACCATACAAAACTCATGATGTATTATTATACCGGTTGCTAAAAGGTGGGCAAGAAGATGAGAGAAAAGCAGTTCGGTTTCTGTTGGTAGCATTTGGAGTAAGAAGGATCGTGAAAAGTCTAACAGACACAGTTCCGATCTGTACATGAATCTAGATTAGAAAGCGTTCATTTCGTGAAAATTACCAACGAAGGAAATCTCATACTGATTTTTGCGAGGGACAGATATGGCTGAACAGCTTAATATTCAAACAGCAACTACCCTATCTTCAGCCTCTGCAATATCGGTTAATGAAAACGTTGAGCTATAAAATACTTGGTACTGATTCATATTATGGGTCATTACCTGAAACCGTAATCGAAAAGTTATTAGGCTTCCGTCCTGGTTCTTACAAACAAATCGGATCTTAAAAATTACATACAGACACTCATTACCGATAAGTACTGGTGAGATATTCTCATGAATTCATCACTTTACACAGGATTTGGTGCAGATCTACTCATTAAACATACAAACCATGCAAAACTCATGATGTAACAGAGGGAGCTAAAAATTCTGCAAGAAATTTCAGGGAAAAGAAGTTCCGATTCGGCTGTGAGCATTGGTAGTAGGGCGGTTCGTGAGAATTCAACACGAAGATACCCTTAATATTAATCTGTACATGAGACACCATTGTCATGAATCTTGATTTGGAACAGTAATTTCGTGAATATTGACAACAAAGCAAAGCTCAATACTGATCGTTGAAGAGAGAGATATATGTGAGTCTCTTATACTTTTGTGTCCACCTCTGGGACAGCTCGGTTACTGAAAAAGTCCAAGCAAAGAAAAAGTTTGTAGTGATTCGTAGTCCTTGCTCTTTGTAAAACCGTAATCCAAAAGCCATTAACTTTCTATTCTGATCCTTACAACTAATCGGTTGCTAAAAATTACATAGCGAAACGCATTGGCGATACCTTCTGGTGAGTTATTTCACACAAACCATACAAAACTCATGATGTATTATTATACCGGGTGCTAAAAGGTGGGCAAGAAGATGAGAGAAAAGCAGTTCGGCTTCTGTTGTGAGCATGTGTAGTAGAAAGGAGCGTGAAAAGTCTAACAGACACAGTTCTGATCTGTACATGAATCTAGATTAGAAAGCGTTCATTTCGTGAAAATTACCATGAAAGGAAATCTCATACTGATTTTTGCAAGGGACAGATATGGCTGAACAGCTTAATATTCAAACAGCA
>NW_020680045.1:953-1978 GCF_002925995.2 Terrapene triunguis | reverse complement strand
TCTTCAGCCTCTGCAATATTGGTTAATGAAAACGTTGAGCTATAAAATACTTGGTACTGATTCATATTATGGGTTATTTCCTGAAACCGTAATCGAAAAGTTATTAGGCTTCCGTCCTGGTTCTTACAAACAAATCGGATCTTAAAAATTACATACAGATACTCATTCCCGATAAGATAATTCTCATGAATTCATCACTTTACACAGGATTTGGTCCAGATCTACTCATTAAACATACAATCCATGCAAAACTCATAATGTAACAGAGGGAGCTAAAAATTCTGCAAGAAATGTCAGGAAAAGAAGTTCCGATTCGGCTGTGAGCATTGGTAGTAGGGCGGTTCGTGAGAATTCAACACGAAGATACCCTTAATATTAATCTGTACATGAGACACCATTGTCATGAATCTTGATTTGGAACAGTAATTTCGTGAATATTGACAACAAAGCAAAGCTCAATACTGATCGTTGAAGAGAGAGATATATGTGAGTCTCTTATACTTTTGTGTCCACCTCTGGGACAGCTCGGTTACTGAAAAAGTCCAAGCAAAGAAAAAGTTTGTAGTGATTCGTAGTCCTTGCTCTTCGTATAACCGTAATCCGAAAGCCATTAACCTTCTGTTCTCATCCTTACAAATAATCGGTTGCTAAAAATTACATAGCGAAACGCATTGGCGAAACCTTCTGGTGAGTTATTTCACAGAAACCATTCAAAACTCATGATGTATTATTATACCGGGTGCTAAAAGGTGGGCAAGAAGATGAGAGAAAAGCAGTTCGGCTTCTGTTGTGAGCATGTGGAGTAGAAAGGAGCGTGAAAAGTCTAACAGACACAGTTCTGATCTGTACATGAATCTAGATTAGAAAGCGTTCATTTCGTGAAAATTACCATCAAAGGAAATCTCATACTGATTTTTGCAAGGGACAGATATGGCCGAACAGCTTAATATTCAAACAGCAACTACCCTGTCTTCAGCCTCTGCAATATCGGTTAATGAAAACGTTGAGCTATAAAATACTTGGTA
>NW_020680045.1:384-853 GCF_002925995.2 Terrapene triunguis | reverse complement strand
GTAATCGAAAAGTTATTAGGCTTCCGTCCTGGTTCTTGCAAACAAATCGGATCTTAAAAATTACATACAGACACTCATTACCGATAAGTACTGGTGAGATAATCTCATGAATTCATCACTTTACACAGGATTTGGTCCAGATCTACTCATTAAACATACAATCCATGCAAAACTCATAATGTAACAGTAGGAGCTAAAAATTCTGCAAGAAATGTCAGGAAAAGAAGTTCCGATTCGGCTGTGAGCATTGGTATTAGGGCGGTTCGTGAGAATTCAACACGAAGATACCCTTAATATTAATCTGTACATGAGACATCATTGTCATGAATCTTGATTTGGAACAGTAATTTCGTGAAAATTGACAACAAAGCAAAGCTCTATACTAATCGTTGAGGTGAGAGATATATGTGAGTCTCTTATATTATGGTGTCCATCTCTGGGACAGCTCGGTTACCCTAAAAGACCAAAC
>NW_020680045.1:0-284 GCF_002925995.2 Terrapene triunguis | reverse complement strand
AGGAAGGATCGTGAAAAGTCTAACAGACACAGTTCCGATCTGTACATGAATCTAGATTAGAAGCGTTCATTTCCTGAAAATTACCAACGAAGGAAATCTCATACTGATTTTTGCGAGGGACAGATATGGCTGAACAGCTTAATATTCAAACAGCAACTACCCTATCTTCAGCCTCTGCAATATCGGTTAATGAAAAGGTTGAGCTATAAAATACTTGGTACTGATTCATATTATGGATTATTTCCTGAAACCGTAATCGAAAAGTTATTAGGCTTCCGTCCTGG
>NW_020680044.1:0-9827 GCF_002925995.2 Terrapene triunguis | reverse complement strand
CACACACACACACACACACACACACACACACACACACACACACACACCACCTCTCTAATACTGAACACCATCAACAAATCATGCTTATCTGAGTTTTCATTTGTTATAATACAATTTCTGTCAGCAGCAGCATCAACAAGCACAATCCCCTAAATTCCCAAAGCAAAGCTGCCTACGTGATGCCTGTGGGAGATTCAGGGATGAAACACTGTATGATGCTTTGAATATTTAAGGGACAGGACTTTACAAGCTTTTCTGCCATTTTAAAAACACTTTGCTCCAAACTATTGTTTTACTGGAGTTGTCTTAAAAAAAAGTTTTGGTTTTAAAAAACAAAACCAGATTTTTACAGTTTCTCAGCTGGATCAGGTTTTTCTAACACTATGTCCTGTCAGCAATGGCCATAACTCCTTAATTCAAGTGGTTTTGCTAACAGGAAAAGGGCACTGGTGGAAGCCAGGGCATCTGGAATGTATCTCACATAGCAGGTTATTTGTGTGTCAATACCTTGTTGGTGTTGTAGCAATTCAACAGAACAGCATCTATTTGCATTTTAATAAATAAGGCACCATGTAAACTCTACCTTCGTTACTATCAGCCAAAAAGGTGGTATTCTGAGTCGGATTTAAACATCAATATGCCCATTAGCAAAATAAACACTTCCCCCTTACAATCCTTACAAAACTCAGTTTTTTTTTTTTTTTACATTAAATGCACAACCTTGTTAAACTACTAGGGTCTTAGGCATGGTTTTGGAGGATGCAAATTAAAGAAGAGTCTGAAAGGTCAAAGAATGGTGATGCATAAATAACAGCGCCTAACTCAACAATGGCCTGGTAATTTACAGCTAGAAAGTCTAACTTGTATGCTGCAAAATATAAAAGAACAAGTTCACATTCTCATCTCTCGCCATATTTTCTGCCCTAGCCCTCACTCTGGTACAAGTAGTTTGGCCCGGGTGTTTCAGCTTTAGAATATGAGCTAGCAGAGAGCTTTCTCACAGACTGAAAACTAGAGCAAAACTGTTCTCAAACAAAAAGGCCCAGCTAGGTTAAAACTAAACTACTTCTGACAATCTAGCTCAGCAGTATCTTCTCCTAAACTAGCGTCATAGCTACTAATCTCTGTCCTCTTCCTTCTAACTACTAGGGAACTTTCCTTGAAAAGGTCCTTGCTTTTAAGCACCTAATGAACCATCCTAACTAGCTACCTCAACTCATTCCACCTGGTCCAATGTGGGAACCAGAGTAGATTAGAAGTGAATTAACCCTTTGCCTGCTGGCTGCAGAGTAGTCTTCTGAATCTTTTCACATTAACAAGCTAGCTTAAAAGTTTAGGAGCCAAATTCTGTCTTTTATTGCACTCAATGAACTCTTGTCAACAGGCAACTGAGGGTAGAATAAGATTCTGGAGAAATTATGTACCAAAACTAAGTTTTGAAGATAGGATGCTTCAGATGAATAGATACGTTCTCTCACCTGTTTGTATTGTATTAATTTGGGCTGGGGTTTTCAAAGGAATTTAAGGGAGTTAGGTGCCCAACTCCTATTGGGTTCCTGACTCCCTTAGTCTCTTTTGAAAATCCCAGATTTAGTCTATTGAGCTGAAGAACAAACAGGATAGTGAAAGGGCTTTAATTCCTAGAATAAAAGTTATCTGCAAAACCAAACAGACTAGAAACTTTGGGCCAAATATTCCCTTCTTTTTGGGGGGACAGTGGATTGGAGCAAGACAGCCAGGCACCTGCGGGGAGGCAGGCAGTGTGAAAGTGGAGGGAAGGACAGCCTCATCTTTACAGAATCATACTCTTCTCCAGAACCAGTGGAAGCATTTCCAACAGGACAGCCTCTGTTGCCTAGGATGGGAAGTGATGGGCAGACATCTACTTTCTACATCAACAGCAAGAAGCAAATTACTTAAGTTAACTTTGAGCATGTGAATAGCACCATGGAAGTCAGTGATATTATCACATGCTTAAAATTAGGCATGTGCTTAAGTAACTTGCTGGATGGGGGCCTTAATGCTGAACCTTAAACTGGCATTAACTAACTTGGTCTCCATCTCCATCTTCTTAAAACCCTCCCCTGATGTGAATTCACAGCTGGAGAATGCCATGGCAGTATGGCTCTTGCAGGAATTTTGCTCCTTTGTGGGTAGGAACCAGTGCATGGAAACAGGGCCTCTATGTAGATGGACCTTGTTTCTAGAAACCCTTTGCAGACAGATCTGGCCTCTGGAAATCATCTGGAACTCTATGATGTGCAGGTTCCAAGAGCCAGCTCCCCTGATTGAACAATTCACAGAGTTTCACATCCCCTACATAGGTTTTTCCCACATATGGGAACCGTTTGGCCCTTAGTCCATACATAAAATCTTAGATTCTCAAAAACACAGCAAAATCTGTGCAACAGAACTATTGTAACTGGGTGATATTTGTGCCTTCAGATTGATTCAGCAGTTTTTAGAAGTCAGTGGGATTAGTCATATGCTTAAAATTAAGCATTTGCTTAAGCACTTTGCTAAACTGGGGCCTCAGATTCCTATTGTACCTGATGACTATAGTCCTATATACTAGCAATTATTGTTTGCAGTGTTATTGTAGCCATGCTGGTCTCAGGATAATAGAGAGACAAGGTGGGTAAGAGAGAGAGACAAGCTTTCAAGCTTACACAGAGCTCTTCTTCAGGCTTTTTCAGACCTGAAGAAGAGCTCTGTGTAAACTCAAAAGCTTGTCTCTTCACCCACAGAAGTTGGTCCAATAAAAGATATTACCTCGTCCATCTTGTCTCTCTATATACTAGCAAGGCATTCATTCTTAAGCATAATAATTCCACTGCCCTTTGAGTTATCTATGTTCCTAATTGTTTGATATATTGTAGGGTTTTATAATCTCACCCATTATCCTAGCATCTGAGCACTTTCTGTGTAAAATCAAGAGCAATAGCAAAGTCCCTAGTGGACTTCATAAAGTAAATGGCTCTTTTCCCTTTTCACGGTAGCAATACTGAGTATTGGAGCAGCTATTAAAGGCCCCTGGCCAAATGCGGGGGAAAATAGCCCAGTTCATAAAAGAACCAGCTATATGATTACTGAGCAGTTTTTACAGTTTACTATACTGATAGAGACATTCATACATCTACTATGCAGCTATTTATAATAATTTAACATATTCTGTTTGAGGTAAATAGCACAAGTAAACTCTAATACTTGAAGTTGAATAGTATATAGTACTAGGGATCAAATTACATATATGAATGAGCAAGCATTAATATAATATATTAAGATTAATCTCTTATTATGCAAGCTGCAGTTACTGCCTGCTAGACTACATTTTACAAAGCAGTAATAAATGCTTGCCATGCCAAAGTCTAAGATGAAACATAAACATAAATAGGCTCTATGATCCCTCCAAAAATATACAGTACGTTTAAGATGCTGTAATAACCTGTCATTGTATGAATTTCACTCTATCTAACATTATGTATATAGTCAGGTACACAGCTCCATATGTTCTAAAGTGATCAAATCAATGGGAGCAGGGATTATAAAATTGTTGTCAATATTTTGTAGGTATACAACAAATTTTGGGGTAGCAAAGGCCCTGTCCATACGTAGGTCAGAACAGTGCTAGCTAGAACAATGTTAAAATCATGCTACAAACTACATTACAGGGGTGGTCTTTAGCATGGTTTTGCTACCACAGTTCTCAGAAAACATCCTTCCCTCAATAATCAGGAAAAGCATGCTAGAACCCTGACAGCAACAGCCATCTTCATACACAGGCATAGTTAGTTCTGCTCCCAGTATGTACAGGAAAGTAAGTCTACTGTATCATGCAGTTCATTGTCTATATCCTAACAGAAATATGGCTTCTGACAATTTCTCATTAAAGGACTGTAATTCTAAATTAAATTTCAGTTCAGGGAAAGCAATGATTTCACACACTCACCAATTCTCTTGATTTCAGCTTGTGATAATGAATTATAAAATTTACAACCTGCACCGTCGAGTGGCTTACACATTAGATCATGCCGCTTTTCTCATCCTGCAAAAAGGTTCGTGAAGAGGATCGTCCTAGCAGGAGCTCCTTCTCATGGATCAGGCTGTCTAGCAGATCTTCCTGCCTGTAGTTGTGATAAACCTTCAGGAAGGCCAAAATGGTAATTCCCAGCCAAGTCAGCCAGGCAGCCCAGAGACCAAACTAGGCAGGAAAAGAGATGGCAGAGAGATTAATGTTGTGCTGTCAAGATAAAGCCAACCCTCATTTTAAGGCCAGATCCTCATCTGGATGGACTTCAATGGAGTTGTGCCAGTTTACACCAGCGGATGATCTATCCCATTGTTTCTCAGACTTTTCAGGTTGGTAAACCCCTTTACATTTACTATAAAAGTAAGAGTAAAAAAAAATAACAATAACAATGATAAGCCTGACAGTGAAGGGAACATCACACACACAATTATGGCTGGACATGACCCCTGGTGAAGACAATAATATATAGCAAAGGAAACACAATGAAATTACACCTACGTAAGGAAAATGCGGACGCAGCAGAATTTATATTTATAGGACCAGAATTTGTACTATATTAACATAATAGTCGTTTAAGAGGAATAAACCACCCAGATGATTTTTAATCTCTGACTGAAAAATTAATAACAAACACTGTTCCCAGAGTTGTGCTCACCTTAAAGTGAATGTCAGAGCCTTCACTGACTTTCCTAAGACAGGATTTATGACTTTTTGTCCGAGTGGCCAGTCATATACTATGGCGATGAGCACAGAATAGATAAATAGATGTGACACAATAGCACAGGGGTCGGGAAGTGGCGCGGGCGAGGGATGTGCTGGCCGCGGCTTCCCGCCGCCCCCATTGGCCCGGGACGGTGAACCACAGCCAGTGGGGGCCACGATCGGCCAAACCTGCCGCGTCAGCAGGTAAATAAACTGGCCCGGCCCGCCAGGGTGCTTACCCTGGCGAGCCGCGTGCCAAACGTCGCCGACCCCTGCAATAGCAGCTAGTTCGCACTTGTTTTTCCTGCACTGGAAACCTGGCAAAACAAAATATTGGCCAAAGAGGAACGATAAAGTTGGTAGGGTGAGAAAATATTTTACAAGCTTCCAAGAGGCTATTACAATGAAAAGAAAATTATAAAAATGTAAGGCCTGATTCACCATTGTATTATTCCTGTTTTAAGCCCATGTAACTCCATTGATTTCAACAGGGTTACACCACATAAAACTGGAGATGAGAATGGTCAAGGGTATGAAAAAACTCATTGAATGAGATTGAAAAGATTGTGATTGTTACCTTACAAAAGAGTCAGACAGCGAGGATATGATAAATAATGAATAGTCTACAGAAGGTAGATCAGGAACTTCTGTTTCTCTGGCTCGTGACACAGTAACAAGGGAACAGTCAGTGAAATTAAAAGGTGGGAAATTCAGAACCAATAAAAGGAAATAGTTTCTCACAGAACACATGATCTGAACAAACTGGAGAAATGATCTGAAGTAAATAGGATGAAATTCAATAACGGCAAATGCAAAGTACTCCATTTAGGAAGGAACAATCAGCTGAACACATACAAAATGGGAAATGACTGCCTAGGAAGGAGTACTGCGGAAAGGGATCTGGGGGTCATAGTGGATCACAAGCTAAATATGAGTCCACAGTGTAACACTGTAGCAAAAAAAGCGAACATCATTCTGGGATGTATTAGCAGGAGCGTTGTAAGAAAGACATGACAAGTAATTTTTCCGCTCTACTCTGCGCTGATTAGATCTCAACTGGAGTACTGTGTCCAGTTCTGGGCATTACATTTCAGGAAAGATTTGGACAAATTGGAGAAAGTCCAGAGGAGAGCAACAAAAATGATTAAAGGTCTAGAAAACATGACCTATGAGGGAAGACTGAAAAAAATGGATTTGTTTAGTCTGGGGAAGAGTAGACTGAGGGGGGACATGATATTAGTTTTCAAATGCTTCTAAAGGGTTGCTACAAGAAGGCGGGAGAAAAATTGTTCTTGAGGATAAGACAAGAAGCAATGTTCTTCAATTTATATTGCAGCAAGGGAGGTTTAGGTTGGACATTAGGAAAATCTTTCTAACCATCAGGGTGGCTAAGCGCTGGAACAAATTGCCTAGGGAGGTTGTGGAATCTCCATCATTGGAGGTTTTTAAGAGCAGGTTAGACAAACACTTGTCAAGGATGGTCTAGATAATACTTAGTTCTGCCATGAGTGCAGGGGACTGGACTAGATGACCTCTCGATTCTATGATTAAACTGGAACCATTGTCACAGAAAGCCATCGAGGCCAAAACCGTGACAAGATTCAAAAAAGGAATGGCCATTTATATGGCGATAAAGAATATCCAGAGTTACCATAGTTAATGTTAATGGACATTTTGGAAGAATATTAAACCTTGCACTTCAGGGCTTAAGTCAATCTCTATTAGAGACCAGGAGGAGATTTATGTGGGGGTCAGTTTACCCCACAATGGTAACTGTGGAGTTCTTACATCTTCCTCTGAAGCATCTGGTATTGGCCACTGTCAGAGACAGGATCCTGGGCAAGATGGATCTTGAGTTGGCTTCAGTCTGGCAATGCCTATGTTGGAGTAATGCAATGGTGAATCAGGCCAATAGCTGGCAGAACGTCATTAAGGTTCCTTAACCATTTTTCTTAAATAGGTTATGGTCTCTGCCAAAGTCAGACCTGACAGCTGTAAGAGAGTGGTGGAAGGCAGGTATGTCAACCCTAAAATGGTGAAGGCCCCTTTCCCTATGAACGAAAAAGAGATTATCTCAGGTTAATGAGAGACACCTGAGTCTGCCAGTGACCTTTAAAACCCCCTCTTCTGGTGAGAGGCAGGAGGGATGAAAAACAAGCTGCAGCAGGGTTAAGGGCAGCATGGAGAAAAGGCTTCTCCTAGGTGGAAGGCTGTTCTCATCCCTACACGGGAAACAACCAAGTTAACTTCTGCTTGGGGAAGGGGTAGCAACTAGAAGTCTGCGTAATAAGGCAACACCCCAGGGAGGGGGCAAGGAAATGTATTTCTTTTGTGTTGTTTGTTTTTTGCTTAAGAGGCCTACCCTAATGCCCACCTTGTAAATACTGAAAAAATAAACCAAAGTGAAGAATTAATAACCTCCGGAGCAGGACTGATATACTCCAGGCCCCCATCACCAGAGGGAGAAACTCTGAGGCTGACAAGGCAAGGGAGGTGTCTTGCCACACATGGTGTCAGGAGTGGGATTTGATGCAGTGGACTAACCCAAGGGCAAGACAGATAATTCCCAAGAATGGATGACATGATGAGGGTACTGGTGCAGGCCACTGTGGTAAAACCAATGGCTACCAGAGTCCCGATGGCCACTCAGCAGGAATCTGTATAAATACAAGAGACAAATCAATTACTGATGATTCAGGAGGCACAGGACCGAGCAACCCTACAAGAGGTAGTAAGACAACTGAAAGCCCTGGCCACTCTGGGAGGTGGCCATGATGGAACACGATCCCTAAAGGCCAGCAGTTATCTACAAAAGATTATGACAGAGGATATTGAGGCATATCTCCTCATGTTTGAAAGAACAGCCCTAAGTGAGGCCTGGCCCCGGTACCAGTGAGACAGTATCCTCGCTCCTTTCCTGTGTGGAAAGGCCCAGAAGGCCTACTATGAAACTGCAGTGGAAGCTGCTAAAGACTACTCCCAGTTGAAAACTAAAATACTTGCAAGATCCTGAGTGACTACAGCCGTAAGAGCCCAGAGATTCCATGAGTGGAGGTACTGGGAGAGCAAAGCATCAAGATCACAACTGTTCAGCCTGATCCACCTAATGCAGAAGTGGCTGTGTCACGAGACCCACAGTATAGAAAAGTACTCTTGATTTTGGACAGATTCATGAGACGACTACCACCAAAACCTATGAGGGTGGGTTGGCCAAAATGATCCTTCCTTTTATGATGATTTGGTCGCCCTCATAGCGAGGCATTCAATGGCCAGAGAGCTTTCTTGGACTACTGGATAAGATCTGTGCTGGACCAAGAGGTCAATCCCAGTCCTGAAGGCCCAGACTTCCGGAAGTTCAAATACAATTATGTTGGGGAGGAGGGATGCCAAAGAGTGGCCTGAGGGCACGAAGGGACTTGGGGAACTGGCAAGAGAAGGCCACGGGATAAGACCTAATGGCCCAAAGAATAGGAGGATATCCCAGGCTGTGTATTGATGTTATGCTTGTGGGGAACTAGGGCATATAGCAGCTCAATGTCCTAACATTGAGAGGCCCATGCAGTGTAGTCTGGGTGACAGTGAAAAGGAGTCACTATACACGTATACACCATACACTATTTACGTGGCCAGTTGGAATGAATGGTACAGAGACCACTGCATTAGTAGACTTAGGAAGTGCAGTTACGCTTGTCTCTGGGAAACTGGTGGGGTGGAACCAGCTGTCTCCAGCCAAATGCATGGGAATAACCTGCATACATGGGGCAGTTAATTACTACCCAGCTATTCCCATACAAATAGAGGTTCGGGGAAACACAACAAAAGTGACAGCAGGAGTAATCCCTAATCTTCTATATACTGCACTCAGAGGACAAGACTTCCCAGACATCTACTCCCAATGGAAGGGTTGGAGGAAAGCAATAATCGTGGAGCTGATATCATGGCCCCATAAAATAGCCCACTTCTCATTTTCTATTATTTAACCCTTTAGCCCGGCACTTATTTTCAGCAACTGGGAAATCCCAGAAGATTAAACAGGAAAGGAGGGCAGACAAAAGAATGGGGACCAAAATCTTGGCCCAGAATCAAAAGGTGGTGTTCGTGGGTAAGGGGTCTCATCCAGCAGGCAGGGAGGCAACTCAGATAGTTAATGAACTTGAGGCTGGGCCCAATTCAACTGAGACCAATACTGGGAGTGAAACAGAAATAGCCCGCCCCACCCTTTTAGTTCGGACATATCAGTCCCTCATACAAGAATTTTGGACAGGACCAAGTCAATGATGCTCTGTACCACAATATTAGAAAGGAAGTCGTCAAAGTGAGTGGGGTCCCAGTATAGGGGAAAGCCAAAGGCCCAGGGCCATGTTTTGTGATGAAAAGGACTTACTATATAGAATAATCTGACTATAGGAGCAAGAACTGGAGCAGCTGCTAGTACCTTGAGGATACCAAAGGGCAGTATTAGACCTATCCCAGAATCATCTGTTTGGGGGACATTTAGGGGTGGGTAAAACCCTAGACAGAATCCTATGAAGGTTCTCTTGGTCAAGAGTCCACATGGAGGTCTGACGCTATTGCACCTCCTGCCCTGAATGCCAATTGCAAGGTCCACAACCTCAGTACCCCTACAGATTATTAAAGTCCCATTTGAGAGGATAGTGATGGACCTTATAGCCCACTGGAGAAGTTGGCCCAGGGACATCAATGCATGCTCATGATTCTAGACTACACTACTCATCACCCGGAAGCCATACCCCCGAGAAACATGATGTCCAAGATGATAGCAAAGGAGTTCATCCAAATTTTCTCTCGAGTAGGAATACCCAAGGGACTCCCTTGAAATTAAGATGCGATGGGATCTTTCAATTACATTGTTTTAAAATGTTGAAAAGTGAAAAGTAATGGATATTGGAAAACATAATCCCACCTATACATATGAATTATGGGGTCTAAATTAGCTGTTACGACTCAAGAATGAAATCTTGAAGTCCATCATGAATAGTTCCCTGAAAACATTCACCCTATGTGCAGTGTCAAAAGCTAACGGATTGTCCATAACCATTAGGAAAAGGATAGATAAGAAGACAGAAAATATCAT
>NW_020680043.1:0-1411 GCF_002925995.2 Terrapene triunguis | reverse complement strand
CCGGCTCCCCGGCCCCGCGGGCCCAGACCCCCGGCTCCCCGGCCCGGACCCCGGCCCGGCACCACGCCCCCGGCTCCCCGCCCGGCCCCGCGCCCAGCCTGGCACTGCGACCCCGCCGAGCCCTCCCTCCCGATTTTCCCGGACATGCCCGGCTTTTGGGGATTTCCCCCCGGACGGGGATTTGAGCTCCCAAAAGCCGGACATGTCCGGGAAAATCCGGACGTATGGTAACCCTATTGTTGGCCCAGTCCTGACTGGAATTCAGTATATTTTCATGGATCCCACGCCTCTAACCACCCCACTGCCTGATTTTCATCTTTCTCCGGGAGGTTGGGAGGAGCACTGAGGATCCTCATTTTTCCCCTTCCCATGACACCTATGTGGCCAAGACTTAATGCTGCAGCCATCATCCTTCAAGCCAAGAAGGACTACACATATAGACAGTGGGTCTCTCTCTTCTCTTTAAAAGTCATATGTGGTCAAGACATGCTGTCTCTGCAGAACTTCCAGGGCTCTTATCAGTCTGGGGTCTTAGAGGCCAGGAACCAAACCTGGGTCTCCGACAGGGGGATACTTAAATCATAAACTCCTATAAACTGTCTACTTAAATTACAGGAAAACTCCGCAGGAAAGAGATCTTTTGCCTTTAGCATTCCTGAAGTGCATAGCATAATATTGATGCTATATCAGTGAGAGATATTAAATGAGCAATTACATGTGGCCCATATCACATGGCCGTTTTAATTTCAGTCTTCTCTGATCCTTTATCTCCTTTGCTCTTGTCCTATCCTAGAAGATAGTTGGGCTGCTTTTTTTTCAGAGGCAGTGCCAGTGCTGCTGTAGGATTCTTAGGCTATGTCTACGCTACGGGACACTGCTGTAAGGTCTCCCGTGTAGCCGCTCTTTGACTGCAGGAGAGAGCTCTTCTTCCAGCATAATTAAACCACTCCCAAAGTCCACACAAGCACTTTTGCAGGTGAAACTTACGTTGGTCAGAGGTGTGGTGTTTTTTTTCCACACTCCTGACTGACAAGTCTTCCTGACAAAAGTGGTAGTGTAGAAAAAGCTTTAGCAAGTGGAGAAGAATATTATAGCTAGGAATCTAGATCGTGCCTTAAAACTGGGGTTGCTGTAATTCATTCAGGGAGTACAAATTTTTCATCTGACATTAGTGGTTACATTTATAGTTGGAGCTTGTAAGGTGCAGAGTGTCCTGAACTCTCATTGACTTCGGAGGGAGTTGAGGGCATTCAGCACCAGGCAGGAGGTGCTCAGCACTTCAGAAGCTCAGTCCCTGATATTTTGTACTGAGTTAGAAGAGCCATACTAGTGCAAAATATCTCGCCTGTAATAATTCCAGGTTCTGCACTTCTATCAGCAATTGCAAAGAGGTTAACTAAAATCATGTCTG
>NW_020680042.1:0-1860 GCF_002925995.2 Terrapene triunguis | reverse complement strand
TGATTCCCTATTGTCCTAATCCTCCACACACACCTCCCCAGGAGCACTATGTCAGGAATTGGGGCATGAACAGTGAGGTCCAGTGGTTAGAACCATAAGTGGTCAGACCTGTGTGGTCAAGAAAAAAATCAAGTGCCAGGGTCTGGCTCAAAACACCAGGAACCATAGAGCTGTGTGACAAAGCAGGGACCAGGAACAAGGCATGGTCTCTCTCAGCAATAGGTCAGGGATCTGCCTTCCTGCACAGACACCTTCCTGGTATTTCCCAGTTTAAACAGGAAGTCTGGATCAATCAGAGGTCATGGGAGGAGCTGCCAGTCATCTCTAGTGTGGATGGCACTTCCTGCAGTGACTGGTCTCCCAGGATGTGCATTGCCAGCAGCTCTGCGAAGGCTGCCCTGTGATGGAACAGAACCACCACCCACCTGGGACTTTATAGACACATATTCGTACCCCAGTAATCTTCATGCACCAGCCCCACATCACCTTCTCCCAAGGAAGGAACCTCCCACTGTCTCCTATCCGATGAGCTCCCCTGAATGTCACACCCTTCATGCATTTGGGAAGTTATTACAACAGAGCACCAGTTCTACCACAGTTAAAGTTCAACATTACGTTCTGTTTAAAGGTCAGCTATTCTAATGGCTCTAACATCCCTCTGATTATGAAGAATCCCTTGAAATTTGTCATAGGGGTGCCGACCAGGGCTAGTGGCCCAAATATGGGGTGATTTGATTGAAAGAGTCCTGAGCTACAGCCCTCCCCAAAGCAGCTTTTTACATTATCAGCTGGCTCTTATAATATGTTCTGGGGCTGAAATTATGCTTCTGATTATCCACCAGCTGACCTCAGTCCCTTGGCCTTTATCTCTGCTGGTACATGGCACCCAGTGCCTCACTGAGGAAGCAGAATCATAAAAGCTAATTAACTGTAGAGGTTGGAATTTCAAATTGGTACAAGGAAAAGCGCCGAGTCAAAGAGACTGAAATGCTCATGAAGTGCAGCAGACTCTTGTTAACAGCCAGAGGATTTCCAGCAATCTACTCTCACAGGAATTGACTGGATCCAGAGAACATGCTGTGGCCATTGAACCTGAGCTCCACCCATGCCTTTGAGTGAGACCCCTACCACTGATACCTTTCAGACAACGTGTCTTGTGCATTTTTCTTGCATTCTGCAGGAGTTCCTCTTGAAAGTTTTGCTCTCTGATACCAAAATTTCTGGTTAAGAGGAATATTTTCAAGGGCTCTAAAACCCACATGCAAACTCCGACCTGGTTTACTCTTAAAAGTTTTGCAAGTCCAGCTCTGTTGTTTAAGGCTGTGAAAAAGCACATCCCTCTCCTGCCCCCCAACATAGCTCTGCTGGCAAAAGCTCAAGTGTAGGCACAGTTATGGTAACAAAAGGAAACTAAATTCTCATAAACTACATTAATGTAGAGTTAAGGTTGCCCAGTGCTGTCTCCTGCCTTACACCATATGGACGGTGGCTAAACTTAAACCTCTCCAAACTAGGAAATGAAGAGTTATTGTACATGCCAACCCTGCAAGGCAAGCTTAACTCTGCCCCGAACACATAACTGTGCAGCTGGCAAGAACAATTGGGAATGGATATGTATGGGTGGTGCAAAGGTTAACAATCTGCCACTGGAATTCAGCTCAGTGCAGCAGTAACGGGATGAAATTCTATGGTCTGTGTTATACAGGACATCAGAGTAGATGACCTAATCATCACATCTAGTCTTAAAATCTATGAACCTATAATCAATACAAGGAAGGACTAAGAGAATGTGTTTGTGTTGTATTCACAGATCGGAATACCAGCATTTATCCGCATGCCCTCCAGCTGTGTGCACTGCCA
>NW_020680041.1:0-4709 GCF_002925995.2 Terrapene triunguis | reverse complement strand
TCTAGACAGTATTTGGTCCTGCCATGTGGGCAGGGGACTGGACTCGACGACCTCTCGAGGTCCCTTCCAGTCCTAGAATCTATGAATCTATGAATCTAGAGAGATCTGATGAAATCACAGTCAGTGGTATTATGACTTAAAATATGTAAGGGAGTCCAAATAACCTATGTGAACAGTAAAATATACATATAAGAAAAGAATATATGACAATGTTTGTAACAAGATTTTTAAATTCTTCCACAAGCTAATGTGGAGCCGAAAGTGGCAAAAGGTTGGCAAACTCAAACCAATCAAATTCTGTTGTATTCAACACAGATTCTTCTACATAGTCCTCCTTAAAGCCTGAAAAACAAGTACACCTCTACCTCAATATAACGCTGTCCTCGAGAGCCAAAAAATCTTACCACATTATAGGTGAAACCGCGTTATATTGAACTTGCTTTGATCCACCGGAGTGTGCAGCCCCGCCCCCCGGGAGCACTGCTTTACCGCGTTATATCTGAATTCGAGTTATATCGATAGCAGTGTAGCATTGGAATGACAAATAAGTCTCCTATTGAGCTCAAAAGCAACAAGATTTCCCTAGAAATCACTAAAAAGTTTTCAATCAATACAAGAGATATCTTTGCATTAAAAAGTCCCTCATCTTTTCACATCAAGTTCATCTTTAAGAGCCATATGATTTAAAGCAAGTTCTGGGAGATCTAGGATGCTAGAAAGATGTTGAGTTCCAGGTGTATATCAGGTAGACCTAGGCAAAATATTTCCGCTCTAACTTTTTTTGGTTGGTGAAAAATGCAGCTTCAGCAAATTCGTGTTGGTCTGCTCTTTTTCATGTTGAAAAAATTCTGACAGAATCTAACTATTTTGTTTTGACATTTTTGAAACAAATCATTTTAATTTTTTGACTGAAAACAGCTTTTTCTTTTGAAATTTCCTTCGATTCAATCTTTAAAAATTAAAAACCTTTAAACCACTCAAAATTGAAACAAAACATTTCATTTGGGGTCAAACAAATCATTTTGTTTGACCTTAATTTTTGTGGGGGTATGCGTGTTATTTTGGTTTTTGTTTTTATTTGCTGAAATTTCAAAACAATTTGGTTTTGGGTCAACCCAAAAGGAATTTTTTTTCAGAATTTCCAGCAAACCGAAAAATCAATTATTCTCACAGTTCTAATTTCAACTGATTGAGTGAAAATAGGCAGGAATTTACAAATTAAACTTCCATGTTATTTGGGTATTTTTGTATATATCCCTCACATACTCCTCATGTAATAAACCACCCTCCAACCATTAAAAATGTACAGAGGCATATAAATTAATTGATATAAATTTGTATTGAAAGCACACTTTAAAAAGGAGTCTCATCATAAAGACTGGCACAATAGTGGGAGAGGATAACGTCATTAAAAATAATTCACAAACTTCAATAATTTTAATCTACAATTGACAAATGTATGATATAAGAAATCTTAAATAATGGTATAAAATCAAATACGGAGCAACTTTTCTAAAAATAAAAAAAAAATGGCCAGGCAATAGAATACCTTTTATAAGGATTAAATTATCAGATGCCCCAAATAGAGAGTTAGATAAAAAAATAAAAAACAAGACAATGGATCTTTAGTAAAATAATACAATTCATAATACCAACTGCTGCCGTCAGTCACTGGCATTCTGTTTGCAATCCACAAATTAAATGGGGCCTGACAATTGACAGGACTGGGCCACAGCTGTTTAAAGTTAACATGAAGGCTCAATGGATTTTGTTTTAGGAACATGTACAATATTGTATCTGGAACTCGCTAATGCTAGGTAAAATATGCATTAATTCTCTTTGGAAAAATGGACATATAAATCAGTTCTGAACTCACTTCAAAAATCTTATAAAAACACCACAGTAATTATTTTGAAGAAATAGCACTAAAAATATTTTCAAACACCTCAGCAGCCTGTGACTAACTCATCTTATATCTAATACAATTCAAGATGACTCACTACAAAACTCAGAAGAAATATGTATTCACTTCCTCAGCTCTGAACTTTTTTCGAATTCCCCCACTCAGTGCCCACCGGCTCCTACCTGCCCTGCATGTCAAGGCCAGACTTCTTGTTCTAACTTTTAAGACCTTACACCTCTCTGAATTTCATGCTCCCAGCTTTGTCAGCGGCAGTAGCCTTCATGCCTCTCGTTTCTTTCTCCCTGTTCTGCCTCCATGCTTTTTCCCATGTCAGCCTTCCCAATCGCTGCTCACCAAGCCACATACTCTCCTCGGCTAAATCACTCCTCAAAACCCACTTCTCCCTATTCCCTACACAAAGTGACTTAATTTACCAAACAAACAAGAATTATTCATTTAATTGAACCTTCAGGATAAGCACATGCCTAAACTGATTGTGTGATGGTTCTGTAACCCTTGTCCCATTCTGTCCTCTCTGTATTCTTTGTTAGCTTCACTCGTTGCATCCAAAATTAGGCCCTAATCCTGCAATGGAGACTGTGTGGGCAAACCCTTCTGCTACTAGAGAGTCCCACTGACTTCAGTTGGTTTCTGCCCATGTGAACATACAGTTCTGCCTGCACCAATCCAATTGCAGTATCAGAACCTTCGCTAGTGACCCATGTCTTTTCAATTGCTTTGTAAAGTTCTTAGCACACTGTGTATACATTTAATTAAACAATGGTGTAGTAAGTTAACTGGCTAATGTTAGTTCCAGTTACTTATCCAATATCTGGAATAATTGAACAAACCATTTCCATGAAAAGCAAGAGCCAACCCAAACCTTCATCCAAAACTTGAACCTAATCAAACTTTAAGAGGTTCAGAAAAGTTCAGCTTACTTTTTGGTTTTCTAATTTATTTGTCCTTCTTGGTTTCAGCTAAAATATTGCTAGAAAGGCTGCTGTTGCAGTTCCTCCATCCTAGTCAGAAGCAAAAATTGTTAGATGTCTTATGAGCAAGACTATTCTCCTATTCAGTTCTGAATACCAAAAATACTTGGATAAGCGTCCAGACTTTTAGGTATCTACCTTGTAAGGTTTGCCCAGCAATAATTTTAAACACTTTAAAAGTAGGAACTCTGTCCCAAATTTAGCATCACTTTGTAATAGTGATGTACTTCCACTACTCAACTGAAGAGGTAATAGAGGCTCACTTGTATATTACTGCCATCAAAGGCATAAGGCTGTGTGTGTTGATTTGAGTAGCATTGCTCAGAGAAGTTACAAAATATCAAGGGATTCAATGGTAATTACAGATGTGACAATACAGAGACATCAATTTTCAATCCATTTATAAGAAGTGCTTACCGTGGAATAATTCCTTTATCTGGTGAGTGTTGGTATGGAAGTATTCTGTTCATAACTTTTTGCTTCTGGTTCTGTTCTCTACTCCTGTAGTTCTACCTTTAATACTACTCAAAATAACACCTGGCAAATTGATGGAGAAAGAGCTACATCCTAGGGGACTGCTGAGGGTTTGCAGGCCTTGGAGGACTGGCAATGGGATACAGAGCTTTAAGCTCATCAGGTCAGTAGTAGCTTAAAATCATTATCATCAGACAGCTACTCAGTGGCTTTGGTGAAACGTGTACAGTATCAGCCCACGTTTTCACCGTTCAAGGGCCCACTTCACAAAAACCATCACTACTGTTGGTGCCCTCGGGGTACATCTTCACTGCAGAGTTAGGCTGGGCTCCAGCCTGGGCATTGCCTCTTCCATGCACACAGAAAAATGTGTAACCTGGTTTAAGGGTGCTTTAAGACCAGGTTAGCAGGTATGGCTTAGGAAAGGTATAGGCTTGAGCTCAGGTTTTGCTCCAGCCCAGGTAGGCAACCCACCTACTTTGCAGTGAGAGAGCAGGCTAATCAAGCCCAGGTGTTGTTAGTCCTTCAGTGCTATCCCACAAATCCACCTGTACTTTCTTTTTTAGCTCCTCCCATTTTCTCCATTGTAAGTCACCTGTACTGGCTTAGCATTTTAACCCCACATTTCCCTGCTCCATTTCTGTTGTGCTTCCACAGCATTTGAAGAGAGATGCCAGCCAAGGAACCTTCCTCCTGTGCTGTCATTTTTCCAGAGGCAGATGCCAGCCTTCTGATTAAGCTAGGGTATGATATCGGTAAGATGCATAATTTGGGGAAATGTACCCAAATGACATCTTTATATTTAATGGACAGGAAAGAAACAAAGGGTTGGGTTGAGTGCGCTGTAATTCGCTTTGTAGTTTGCAGACTGATTTTCATCCTTAATGGCATTTTCATTAAGAGTTCTTGCTTCCAAATGCTGTTTGCTTTCGCCTTAGAACTGTCTGCATTAATGAGTCACTCCATTTGGAAGCTATTTACATAAAGTATTGTTCTCCTGCTACTGACACAAACAGCAGCTCCATGCTAGGCTAGACAGCCAGAGCATCCTGCGAATGGACTCAGAGTAGCTCAGTTCAATGCAATGCTAAGAACCATAGGATATCCCACCAGAAAGCCATCCCAGGACATGGGCTAGTACAACACTCTTGTGTACACATTACACAGGTCTGGCATGGGTAATGCTTTGCTGTGGCTAGCCCTGGCGAACTCTGCAGTGGAGACATGCACTTAGTAGCCGCCCTGAGAGACTGCCACGGAAGACGGCCAAGGATTGATTGAACACAGAGGATTAATTACTCTCTCAGCCTAAACAACGAGGAGTCCTTGTGGTACCTTAG
>NW_020680040.1:0-1218 GCF_002925995.2 Terrapene triunguis | reverse complement strand
TCCAAGCAATTGGATAAAATGTTTATCAAATTCAAATTAAGTTTGTCCCTTGCAGAGGAACTTCATAACATCTTAACATGGTGCTTAAGTAGATTCGCAGGCCCTGCAAAAGCCCTCTTCACCAGGGTTAATGATATCACTTTGAAAAAATATAACCAGAAATACTCAGCTATGACATGTACTGCATTGAATGGGATGCCTCTTAAAGTTATGGTCTAGAGCAGAGGTGGGCAAACTACGGCCCGCGGGACCGTCCTGCCCGGCCCTTGAGCTCCCGGCTGGGGAGGTTAACCCCCGGCCCCTCCCCTGCTGTGCCCCCTGCCCCACAGCCAAGTCACAGCACGGACAGCGCTCTGGGCTCCGCGCCCCTACAGGGCAGCGCGGCAGTGTGCCTGGCTACGGCCAGGCGGCATGGCTGCCAGACATGCTGCTCTGAGTAGCATGGTAAGGGGGCAGGGAGTGGGGGGATTGGATAAGGAGCAGCGGGTCCCAGGGGTCAAGGGACAGGGAGCGGTTGGATGGGGCAGAAGTTCGGGGGGGGTGGGGTCAGGGGACCAGGGGGGCAAAGTTGGATAAGTGTGGGAGTCCCAGGGGGCCTGTCAGGGGGGCGGGGGTGTGGATAGGTGGCGGGGCAGTCAGGGAGTGGGGGGGGGGTTGGATATGGGGCAGGGTGGTCAGGGGACAAGGAGCAGGGGGGGTTGGATGGGTTGGGGGTTCTGAGGGGGGCAGTTGGGGGTGGGAAGTGAGAGGGGGCAGATGGGGGCGGGGGCCAGGCTGTTTAGGGAGGCACAACCTTACCTACCCGGCCCTCCATACAGTTTTGCAACCCTGATGTGGCCCTCGGGCCAAAAAGTTTGCCCACCCCTGGTCTAGAGGTTAAAGCAAAAGGATGGGAGCATGGTAGGCTTGTCTTGTATATCTAGCTCTGCCAATAGCTCAACATGTGACCTGACCTGGTCACTTAACCTTCCTGTATCTCAATTTCCCCATTTGTAGATGGAAACCGATGTTTACTCATTTTTGTAAAATGTTTTGAGATCCTGTGAAGGTTTTCATGTAAAGGGCATTTTCACACATCAATTCAGCCTGGTTCTCCCATAACCCATAGATGACCCGTGCCTGCCGACAGCGGGGGTGGGAAGGCACAGAGTGAGGGCAGCCAGCTTCAGCAGTATTACTGAGCGTGCTTAGTACAAGCCAAACAGTAGATCTGGGGGG
>NW_020680039.1:0-2481 GCF_002925995.2 Terrapene triunguis | reverse complement strand
GGAGGACTCCCTTGGGGACTCAGCAGATGAGCCTTGAGTGACAATTTGGGGAAATGTGTGTAGAACTTATCAGTTCTGGTTGATATTACTGAGTTATGATGAAATGTTACTATGAAAAACTGCTGTATCATAAATGCCTCTCTGTATGTAGATCCACCACTGCTGACAGGACACGCACCAAATATTCTCCAGACTGAAGACAACGGGAAGGTACTTAATGTTAATGACAATGTTTTGACCATGCAAAAGTTATGCAAAAGAGTACCTGCATTTCAATGCAAAAAATACTTCCTCCGCTGTCTGAGGGGATGGGGGTTTTTTTTGAGCTATGGAAAGTTACCAAACACAGAACTAAAAAAGCAGCTAGGTGACCAGGACTCAGGAGGTATTTAAAGATGGGGAAAGAGTCAGACAGGAAGAGGAATCAATGGGCAGGAGAGAGCAAGATCAGAGAAGCAGGGGAATGGAACTCCATGAGGGAGAAGTCGTCTGGCATGTGATACACGCTGACCCCAAATAAAACAAGGAGGGAGGACAGGATGGGATGATGGATGAAAATGTTTTGTTCGAATCAGGAGGTATGAGGAGTAGGGTTGGTAACTAACCACATCAGAAGGGTAATACGTTTATATAAGTGTATGAAAGAGGGGTGTCAAAGGGGGTGTCTGTCTGGCCTAAGGGGAAACGGAAAGTCACGTCACTTACTGAGCTGATCCGTTGTCATGGGCATACATGTATTAGTGTTCCTGTAGAGTCTATGGGGTACTAGTACCGTGCTTTGTTGACAGTAAACCTGGCCGAGTGCCTTCACCACTGAACCGAGTCTTTGGTCTTCTTGGGCAGTTCGATCGAGGCCTGCTGTACCAGCTACCTGGCCAGAGCCGGTGCAACTCACAGAGCCACGAAGTGACAACAATGTCAATGGCAAAATCCCACTCATTCCAGTAGGGCCAGGATTTCACCCAAAGAATATGAAAGGATGTAGCTAAAAATTTCTTTTCCCACCCGCCAATTGCTGTAGATTTCACACTGGACTCTGGGGTTGGTATCGTTTCACTGGTTCTCTCCAGTCCTTCACAGCAACTTCCAGGGCACACAAGATCTGAATTTTAACATGAAATGGCCAGCTGTGTACATCATAAAGAAGCAGAAACAGCCAATGCCCTATTTCAATTTTCCTTTACAGATTACCTCCAAACAGAGGGAATAGTCCGAGAAGAGACCCTGTGCAAATGGCATTGTTCATGGTTATTCTCTCTGCAATTGCAGAGCATGAAGGATAGGAGAGAAACCAAAGAGCTACTCACGGCCCCACCGTGGACTCGATGACAGAGCCGCCAGTGCAGTACAGGCGAATGCCATTCAAAGCCGTGTCATCATATATTATCCCAGCGCTTTCTTCAGGCTCCACCTAGGAGAGGGGTACAGGAGATGGTGGCACAGGTACAGATTGGAACGAGAAGTGTTAGGAATCCCACCCCCAAACCAATAAACCAGGGATTGGCAACCTTCAGCACATGGCCCCTCAGGGGAAGCTGCTGGCCGGTCAGGCCGGTTTATTTATCTGCAGCGTCCGCAGGTTCAGCCGATCGCAGCTCCCACTGGCCACGGGTTCACTGTTCCAAGCCAATGGGGGCTGCGGGAAACAGCGTCCAGCACATCCCTTGGCCCATGCCACTTCCCGAAGCCCCCATTGGCCAGGAATGGTGAACCGCAGGTAAACAAACCGCCCCGACCCGCCAGCGGCTTTCCCTGACGGGCCGCGTGCCAAAGTTGCTGATCCCTGAAATAAACCCTCCCAACTACCTGTTATTAAATTAACTGCATTTCTTAAAAGAAAGGAAAATGTCCAGCAATGCAGGTCTCTCTCTCTCTCTCACGCACATGGTGTGTGTCTCTGTCTCTCTCTGCCATGCTGTATCTCCTCCCTCCATTTGTGCTGCCTTGTAGAGTGTGAGGCTACATTAACAATGTGTTAACCCTTGTGGGCTCAGCCGAGTGCTAGTTCATCATTTAGCAGTAAAAACAATGAGGAGTCCTTGTGGCACCTTAGAGACTAAGAAATTTATTTGGCCATAAGCTTTCGTGGGCTAAAACCCACTTCATCAGATGTGTTCTAGCCCACGAAAGCTTATGCCCAAATAAATGTGTTAGTCTCTAAGGTGCCACAAGGACTCCTCGTTGTTTTTGCTGATACAGACTAACACGGCTACCACTCTCAAACCTGTCATTTAGCAGTAAGGCATTCCCTGGGAAATATTCCTCCCTCTTCCACCCTCTGACTCCACCACCTCAACCAAGCTTTACAATCATCGTTGTATGTGCATATATATAGATATAGATATATACACACACACACAAACACACACAGTCTTTTGTCTGGCAAAAAAAATTTCCCTGGAACCTAACCCCCCTATTTACATTAATTCTTATAGGGAAATTGGATTCACTTAACATCATTTCACTTAAAGTAGCATTTTT
>NW_020680038.1:0-2020 GCF_002925995.2 Terrapene triunguis | reverse complement strand
TCTCTCTGGAGTGCTGTTTTGCTTCAGTGAGACTTGAGTGAATCTTCTCATTTTCTAGTTTGTTGGTTGTTAGCAGTCTCTCTGTGTTGTTTTTATTAGAACTTTTGTACATAAGTTCAATGGATAAGTGGCTGAAAAAGGAAAGTGTAAAGACGCAAGAATCAGCTAGTGTTTCCTCAAGTCCACACTGTGGAAAATCTATGTCTAATGACCATGATGGTCCTGGAAAGTCACTTACAAAGAAAAGAAAATATGATGATTATATAAAATATGGCTTTACATGCATTGGTGATCAAGAATGTCCAAAACCACTGTGTGTGATTTGTGGTGATGTTCTAGCAAACAGCAGCCTCAAACCTTCTCTACTTCGGCGCCATTTAGAAACTAGGCATCCTGCACAACTCGACAAGCCTGTTGATTTTTTCAAGCGAAAATTAGCTGAGAGGAAAAGTGACATTACCAGTTTTATATCCAAAGCAAGTACTGATAATGAAAATGCACTTGAAGCATCATACCGCGTGAGCTACCGAGTAGCAAAAGCATCAAAAGCCCATACCATAGCAGAGAGCTTGATTGGTCCATGTATAAAAGACGTAGTTCATTGCATGCTCGGAGAAAAGGCTGCAAAAAGGATTGACATGGTACCTTTGTCCAATAATACGTTGTCACGAAGAATTAATGACATGTCAAATAACGTAGAGATCATAATTGTACAGAGAGTGAAAAATAGTCCACATTATGGTATACAGTTGGATGAATCAAGTGATGTAGCTAATCTAGCTATTTTGCTACTGTTTGTACGTTATGTGAATGAAGGTCTGGTTGAAGAAGACTTATTGTTTTGCTGACCATTGGAAGAACGTACAACTGGAGAAGATATCTTCAATCTGACTAATGCATATTTTCAAGAAAAGGAAATAGATTGGTCTCGTTACCTAGGCATTTGCACTGATGGGGCCACATCAATGACGGGGAAGTATCCTGGATTTGTAGCGTGAACAAAAAAGGTTGCATCAAAAGTCTCTTGGATTCATTACAGCATCCATAAACAAGCCCTCGCAACAAAATGCATGCCTGAGGGACTGAAGGAAATGCTGAACAATGCAGTGAAAATGGGTGAATTTCATAAAATCACGGCCAACAAATTCCAGAATATTTCATGTACTTTGTGAAGAAATGGGTAGTATACACGATTGTCTGTTGACCCATACTGAAGTTAGATGGCTCTCATGGGGCAAAATCCTGGTGCGCTTGTTTGAGCTTAGAACGGAAATCCTAGTTTTTTTCCAGCAGCCACCCTTTCCACCTTGCCAGCTGTATGGAAAATAATGTCTGGCTCCAGAGCCTAGCTTATTTAGCAGATATTTTCTCAAGAATTAATGACCTAAATTTCTCTCTTCAAGGTCTCAATGTAACAGTTTTCAATGTGCAAGACCGAGTTGAATCCATGATAAAGAAGTTGCAGTTCTGGGAAAGTTGTTTGGAAAACAATCAAACAGTGTTTCAGTAATCTTCATGACTTCCTGGCAGAACATAAACTTCAGTTGGATCAGTGCACTAAAACCAATATAACTGCACACCGAAAAGGACTGTGCACAACTTTCAGGGATTACTTTCCAGCTATATCAGGCGATAATGACTGGATTCGCAACCCTTTTGATGATACCACTTTCTCAACACAGATATTGAACACTGAGGAAAAAGAGAAAATGATTGAGATCTCCTGTGATTACGAACTGAAAAGGAGTTTCAAAAATCTGTCATTGATCAACTTTTGGCTGAGTTTAAGAAACGAGTACCCCCTTCTGGCAGAAAAAGCTGCTGCAGTTTTGTTACCATTTTCAACAACATACTTATGCGAGAAAGCCTTTTCCTCATATGCACATCTGAAAACGAAATACAGCAACAGACTTGATGCCGAACCAGACCTGAGACTTTATCTTTCTCCAAAGGTTCCAGACTTCAAAGAGCTCTGCAGAGCAAAGCAAGCACATCCATCACACTGAGGAAATTTAAATTT
>NW_020680037.1:0-1034 GCF_002925995.2 Terrapene triunguis | reverse complement strand
TACTGAGACAAAAAACCACACCCCATTTCCCATTCCCCTGCCAGAACTGGGGTACCATTCATAGGCCATGCTCTTCCAAACATAATCTCGAAGGGACTAAGCCCTATCCTACCCTTAGGGAGAGCCCGAATGCGAAGTAACACAAGGGGCAAGGCATCAGGCCACTTAAGAGAGGCCTCCTGACAGACCTTTGAGAGGTGTCGCTTGAGTGTCTGATTTGTGCGTTCCACTACTCCACTGGCTTGTGGTCGCCAGGGTGTGTGGAGTTTCCAGGGGATTTGCAGAGCACTTGCTATCTTTTGAACCACTTGAGATGTGAAGTGTGTTCCATTATCAGATTCCATCCACTGAGGAAGGCCGAAGCGAGGAATGATCTCCTTGACAAACTTAAGAGCCACTGTCTTGGCAGTGTTGTTGCGACATGGGAAGGCCTCAGGCCATCCGCTGAATCGATCCACTAAGACAAGGAGGTACCTGTATCCTTGGGTCCTGGGAAACTCAGTAAAGTCTATTTGCCACACCAATCCTGGGCCTGGGGTAGGTTCCAGGGTGGCTGGTGGCACTGCTACTCCTGTTCGAGGGTTATTCTTTTGGCAGATTAAACATTCAGCTTGTACCTGTGATGCTAGGGGTTTAAGTCCAGAGGTTAGAAAATATTTAGTCATGAGCTGGGTGAGAGCCTCTCTGCCTGTGTGTGTGGTTTGATGCAGTTTCTGCAACACTGATCGAATCAAGCCCTTGGGCAGGAGGATTTTTCCCTCTGTGGAACAAAGCCATCCCTCCTTTTCCTGGAGACCGAGACTGTCAGCCAGGTTTCTGTCCTCTTTGGAGTACTGAGGGGCTGCAAGCTCACCCACTGATGGGATGAGGGCATGCATTTGGGCATTCTCCTCAGTTGGTGATTTCAGGGTAGCAGCTCGCTTAGCTTCCCTGTCTGCTCTGGCATTGCCCTTGGTTACATCTTGATCTTCCCTTTGATGGGCTTTGCAATGCACCACTGCTACTGCTGAGGGGAGTTGTACTGCTTCTAAAAG
>NW_020680036.1:0-2672 GCF_002925995.2 Terrapene triunguis | reverse complement strand
GTGTCTGCTGCTCTGGGAACATCACCGGTGCATTACACTGACTGGCTTCTAAGATAAATGTGTGGTAAAGGCTGAGTACATACTCCTGCTCCCTCTAGCTGCAGCTTGGTTTCTAATAAAAGGTTTCCTGCTCATTCTGGGTGCAGGGGGAGAATTTCCCAATCTTGGGAGTTTCTGATCTCCCAGGGCAGGGAGAAGCATGTCCTCCTGAGCAGAGGCCTGGAACCAGGAAGGTGACTACAGGTGTTGTTTGTTCTTCCTTCATTACTTCTCTCTAAGGTGTTGGCCAACGTGCTTTCTCTCCTTGCCTGTTGGTCTACAGCCTCCCTTCATAGACATGTTCACCTGCATGTGTCCAGTGGTGACTGAGACATAGACATCTATAGCTCTCTGTGCAGATCTATTCAGTGTGTGTATGTGGGGGAAACAAGGACTTAAAGCTGCTGCTGCTTCTCACATGTGCTTCTAGTGCAGTGTGTCTTGATGCAGCAGGGGAATTGTAGTCTCTTACCTTTGTTTGGAGAATGTGCTGCCCTATGTGCTATTTGGTGCAGCTGGAGGTGTGATTAAAAATACATAAATACATCCTATTGACAAGTTTGCAAAGACCCACTTGGGCATTGAAAATGTATTCCCCAGAATGCCTCCCTTCCCCTGTTTCTTCCAGTATCCCACCACTACTGTGTTATGCTTATAAGAAGCACACAGGATCTTTTTCAGGGGAAAAGGCAATATGCTGCATTTATTGGAGATATAACACTTAGCATATGCATTCAATCACACTCACGCTGTCCCACCAGTAAATGTAGTTACCAGTACGGAGTCTGGAGCAACCTAGTGGCCAGCTAGGTTGATCATGGGTAGGGAGGAGCCAGGTTCTGTTGGTTGTGACACGATGCTCCGGGGAAGTCTTGGCAAGACAAACCCAAAATTTCATGGCAAAGCACCCTGTTTATATAGTGATCTTAACTTCATTGGGACCAGTGAGTTTTGTATCATCATGCTGTAATCAATTGCTGTTTGACAAGCACTTGTTTTTTAAAATGATTCTTATTTTATTCCTTCATCAGTCTCTCGGGGACTTACCCCATGCTGGTTTTGATCACAGCTATCTTGACTGATAGGTGCTTGCCTTATTTTTTAGAGTCGTCAATCTGCACTCCTTTGATATCTCAATAGGGGCATGTTGTAATCTCCTGGCGTCTTTGCCTGTCCTCCCTAGAACATTTGGTCTGGTGATTGCCTTCACACTTATCTTCTAACACACACACTCCTCATTCATGCACAAAACAGGATTGATTTACACAGAATATTTGAACAGGAACATCAAATTGCAATGCAAGAGAAAACAATTATTTCATTCTTTTACTTATTTCAAAATGCTAATTTTAAACCTACAACAAAGCGGTGACCCTAAAGGTCTATTACTGCCTTGAAATCTGCTTCAGACGCAAGATTCTGGCTGGCAGGAGGAGGAGGATGTAATCCTTAACCTTCTACAGATGGGGAAACAAGCACATTTGAGGCTGAAACAAGCACGGTTGAAGCTGAACCATCACACCACGGAACAATACAGACAATTTTAACTACATATAACTCTGAGTTCTTTAGTATCTCAGTCATGCTTATCACACTGGCAGCCTACTCTAAGGAGTAAGGATGTATTCTGATAGGTTGGTAGTGTTTTTTGAAATAAAAATGTGTGGTGGTGGACTATGCATTCTAGCATCTCTAACTCCAATGCACCTTTGCATAACAGTGCCACTTAATCTCTGTAATAATGTATAGAAAGATCTGTTTCTCCATTTGTACCGTCACAGCAGGTTTTTTTACATCACAAATTACTAAACATGTGGGAAGAGGGGGCAGGCTACTCCCCTTTCCCTTCACTCTGGACCACATGTACCATGCTGGAGGGGAGCTATCCCAGGATTTTTGCAGGTACCCTTTTGCCCCATCTCTATGTTGAGATGTCACGGGCAAGGCACTAAGCAGGGGCTTGGATCGAGGAGAAAAAGGTTTGGAGGTGGCAGGGGCGATGGGAGTGTCTTGTGTTTTCTCCCACCCATGGAGTGAGGAGCCAGAAACTTCTAACTGCCAGGGGGTGGTGAGAAGCACAAGCTGCTATGAGACGTGCCCTCTATATGTGCAACAGCGAATCACAGAGGGAGCATCCCTGAGCTGTGCTGCCAGTGGGAGCAGCCAACTTCACAGTGAGGGGGATGGGGGACCCCTCCCATGACTGGGGACAGTAGGTTACAGTGGGGCACCCTTAGCCACCCCCCCCATCAACTATGCTTTCCCTCCTTGGCTTATGTGCCTCAGTTTCCTCCTCTGAAACCACTTCAGCTCTTGCTCCTACCCCCCCCAGCACTCACCCTCCTCCACTCACCTAGATAAACCTCTCATTCCCTGCACCCCAATCCTCCTCATCCAAAATCTTCTACTCTCCCCTATCCCCTGCATCCCTCCTGCTCCTGCCCATTCCCATGCCCCCTGAGCAGGTCCTAAAGCAACCTGTCCCCACTTCAACCCAGATAGGCCTAGCCACAACCCAACACCCCAAAACTGCCGGAAGCCTGGAATCCCTGTGCTTATCTCCCATCTCCCACCTGCCCCCCATTGCCCCTCAGCCTCAATCCTCCTCAGGACACCCCCCCCCCCCCCCCCCC
>NW_020680035.1:0-1225 GCF_002925995.2 Terrapene triunguis | reverse complement strand
CACCAGTGAGAATGGTAGGATTTGAGCCCTGCAGAAACCATTTTCCAAGGGACCTAACAGAATTAAGCACCCAAATCCCTTTGAAATGGGAGTCGGATGCTTAACTCTCTTAGGCCTGGTCTACACTACGACTTTAATTCGGATTTAGCAGCGTTAATCCGAATTAACCCTTCACCCGTCCACACTACAGAGCCAGTTAATTCGAATTAAAGGGCACTTAAAATCGATTTCTGTACTCCACCTCGACGAGCGGAGTAGCGCCAAAATCGATTTTGTTAATTCGAATTAGGGTTAGTGTGGCAGCACACCACCGAATTAATGTGGTTAAATTAATGGGGTAGTGTGGCCGCACACCACCGAATTAATGTGGTTAAAAACCGAATTAATGTGCTTAGTGTGGCCGCGCACAATCGAATTTATACAACCTGTTTCCCAAATTCGAATTATCTAAATTCGGATTAATCCCGTAGTGTAGACATACCCTTAGATGCCTCTGAGAATCTCAGCCTGGAGAGCCACTGGGATTCTGTCATGGTAGGTTCTCACGTCAAATATTTTTTGGCTGTGTGTGTGTGTGTTGTGTTGTCTTTGCTCTGCACAGTCTCAGGCTCTCTCTAATACAGGTTAAATCTATACATTTCCATTGGAAACAGACCCCACAGCAACAGAAATACACTGGATGGATGGGAAACCCCAGATAAACCTTTGAGAGCCACTGCTATTGTTGCATGTGCTTTTGTAGCCACTAATGTTGCAATCATGCTGTTGTACAGTTTTGTTCCCAGTGGCTCTAATTTGGAGCAGTGCACACTTAGCAATAGGTAAGAAATGAGGAAAGATGTGATTATGCTCTCTAGGGTCACTAGAGGGTAGAGATATGGGAAAGGTGCAGCGGTGCTGCCCAGTGGATAGAAGCCAAAGTGGAAGTCATGAAAGGAGAAGTGATGTTGCCAAATGACCAGCAAAGGGTAGTAGACAGAGGTAAAGCTGTATCATACAGATTAGATGGCATCAGTGTAAATGGTGAGGAAAGAATTTTGTGGCTCAATGGATGTAATGAACTGGAAATATCTTTAGAAACCAAAGTGAGGAATGTGAGTGAGCAATGTATAATTGACGATATTGAGGAATTCTGAAGCTGTGTTAATAAGGGAATCAGAGTCAGCCAGCCTAGCTAATCCTAGGTTACCAACACTACCTAAAGATAGGAAAAGTGTACCATGGT
>NW_020680034.1:0-3333 GCF_002925995.2 Terrapene triunguis | reverse complement strand
TTCCCCTGTTCTTCAATAAATCAGTTCTAGTCTTTATTCCATCATGGCAGATCCCCGATTTCTACCAAACTGCGATGATGGGACTTTGCCATATTCTTATAAACTGTGTTGTGCTAAGGACGCTGGGAAGAATGAATTAAACTTTCTGATAACTAATGGGCAGAGTAATACAGCCGAGAATATCTTTTGTAATGACAACGCTGCGATTTTAATTTTAAACAGTAATTTTGGTTTAGAGGGCTCAAAATCTGACACCCGAACGCTTCCACCGGTGAATTTTTTCACTGACATATTCGAGGTGAAGTCTACACTTTGATTTTTAAGTGAGCACATTGTCGTGTGATATTTATGAAATTCGTAGAGTCGTTTATATCGCGATCTTTTCAGAGTAATTCTTTTTTCCCTGTGTTTCCTTGTGTGCAATTGCTGTTATCAGGTGCTCCAAGTTTTAGTACCAAAGGATTGTCGGCACCTGCTGTTTAGTGGCAGATTTGTAGAAGCAAAAATTGTTTGTTCTATTCTATGCTATATAGATTCGTATCTTTCCCTTATCTGTGCAGTATCAGACCACCTTCCAATAGTGCATTAAGTATCTGTCACCTCTTTCTTATCATCTTTCCAGGGGGAGAATTGTGGGTTTGTGTTTTGGCAGGGTTTTGATTTTGACTGCGATGTGACTGTGCATCAATGAGTTAAATGTTCCAGCCATAATTTACCTGCCTGGAATTTATGGCATGCTGTAAATATATTCCAATTCTTCTAATATCATCTTCTAATGAGACTTTTCGGACATTTAAGGAGATACTTATTCAAATAATTATTAAATGAGTCATTTTCCCATTCAATTTCACAATGAGTTAACGTCCTTAATAATTAGGGAACATCAATACCATTTCAAATCAAAGCGTGTAACAGAATGCGGTGTTAAATTTTATCATTTGTGATCAACCACCTAATTTATTATGACTTCTGAAGAATCGTGATATATTAATTTGCAAAGTTTGTTTAAACTAATTGATTAGGACATATCTAAGTCAATTAAAAAAACGCATTTCCTCCAGCATAAAAGTTATGGTATCTAAAGAGGAATGATGAGAAAAGGACCGAATATGGTCACCTCTACATGAGGATTCTATAGTCCGTCATACACTGAGATAGTTTTTAATTTCTCGGATTTAACGCCCTCTTAATATCCTTCCCTGTCTGTATCACTCTCTGAAGGTGAACATCTAATTCTGCATTAACAAGTAGAAAACAAAACCTCTCGGGATATCTGTTAGGTCACCGAAAAGGAGCAAACATTGGGAATACCATTTCTCTTTGCTTAGTGGTATAATACAGCATGTAAGATATATGAATTTGAAAGGGACCGTCAGCTATTCCCATTATACACAATTATATATCTCAGGTATTCTGTTCTCACGGGTTGAAAATAACAGGTTTTATTGATAATAAGATGGAAATACAATGTTACAATTACAAATATCCCTTAACGTGCAACAATAACGTGCCTGTGATATCATGGTTCTTCAAATCTCTATTTGAAGGGGAGTAAGGAAACTATAGGAGGCTCTGAATAATTCACAGGAAATGTGTACACCACTTGGTGTTTTCATATTTGTATATCTTTGTGAGTCCTTGACACCAATAGACTTGCTTCATTCTGACAAAGAAAACTGTGACTGCGCACTCTAGTTATATAGCTAAATGGCACATCAGTATTTCAATAGCACCGTTATCTTTATGTAAAATGGATAAGGAATTGTCCGCATTAAAACAACGTAATCGAAAACGCATATGAGTTTATTTCTAATATAAACATCACTCGGTATACATAGCGCTAGAGATTTAAACTAACAGATTAAAAGGCGGATTTGTAAATCATTGCCTGCAGTTATTGGTTGAGACTCTGAGCGCCGCTGTTGACCTATCAGGTGGAGAAACGCGATGAGAGATCCAGCCAGCCCAGCCCCGCAGTTACACAGCGCAAAACACTGAGAGATTACACTCACTCAGAGGGATTGTAAAGGGAACATGGCTGCAGGAATTTTATATAAAACAGTCTTGGTTAAAACATCAGTGGCTGCGGAAACAAAGGATTAAAGATAAGAGAAAATACTCTCAGCCGTGACCCGGGAATCGGAGTTCCATACCCATCGGAAGAGAAATGGCGGATACACAAAGGTTCCGAGTCTGCAAAAAGAGAGTCCAGTTCTATTTTATGTTGGCTACCGTTTGGGAGGCGGTTTCTGGGCAAATTCGCTATTCGATTCCCGAGGAAATGCAGAAAGGCTCCATTGTGGGGAATATCGCAAAGGATCTGGGACTGGATATAAAGGAGCTAACACACCACGGAGTCCGCATTGTTTCCACAGGTAGGACTCAGTATTTTGCTTTGAATCTTAAGAGCGGCCATTTAATCACCACAGAAAGGATAGACAGAGAGCAGATCTGTGGCCGTATCGAGAAGTGTCTCTTAATTTTTGAGGTTCTTATTGAGGATAAAGTGAAGCTTTTCGCAGTTGAAGTTGAAATCACAGATATTAATGACAATGCTCCCACCTTCCAAGCGAATGAGCTAGAGTTAAAAATTAGTGAGATTACAGCTGTGGGGACCCGGATTTCCCTGCAGGAGGCGCAGGATCCAGATGTGGGAATTAATTCCATCCAGAGCTATCAACTGAGCAATAACAAACACTTTTCTCTGGATGTGCAAACTGGATCTGATAGTGTTAAATATGCGGAACTAGTGCTGGAAAAGTCTCTGGACCGGGAAACGCAGACTGTCCATAAATTAACTCTCACAGCAGCTGACGGGGGAGATCCAGTCAGATCTGCCATTGCTCAGATCCGTGTTGTGGTTGTGGATGCCAATGACAATGCACCGCTTTTTACTCAGCCGGTCTATAAAGTGGGTGTTTTGGAAAACGCGCCTCGAGGGTCCTTGATAATTACAATACACGCCACTGACCGGGATGAGGGACAGAATTCTGAGGTGACCTTTTCATTTAGAAAAATTACAGAAAAGGCGTCTCAGATATTCCAGCTTCACCCTAGGACAGGAGAAATATCAACGATAGGTGACCTGGACTACGAGGAAGCTGCATTATATGAAATGGAAGTGGAGGCAAAGGATATTGGAGATCTCTCCGCCAGGTGCAAAGTTCTGATAACGGTTATTGATGTCAATGATAATACCCCGAAAATTGCAATCACTTCCCTGTTCAACTCAGTCTCTGAAGATTCTCCCTCTGGAACAGTAATCTCGATATTAAATTTGCAAGACGGAGATTCCGGCCAGAATGGTGAGGTCACGTGCTCCATACCAGCCAA
>NW_020680033.1:0-3706 GCF_002925995.2 Terrapene triunguis | reverse complement strand
CCCCGTTATCCTATAGCACCTCTCATTTCCACCCCTCAGTCAGTCCCTCCCTGATTCCCTGCATCTGGCAGTCTTGCTTCACCACCTAGTGGAGCTTCTCCATTTTGAAGCACTTGGAGGAGAGGAAGGTGATCAGGAAGAGCCAACATGGATTCATTCACCAAGGGCCAGTCATGCCTGACCAACCTGATTGCCTTCTATGATGAGATAACTGGCTTTGTGGATATGGGGAAAGTGGAGGACGTGATATATCTTGACTTTAGCAAAGCTTTTGATACGGTCTCCCATAGTATTCTTGCCACCAAGTTAAAGAAATAAAAATCTGGCTAGATTGTTGGGCTCAACGGGTAGTGATCAATGGCTCGATGTCTAGTCAGCAGCCGGTATCAAGTGGAGTGCCCCAGCAGGGGTCGGACCTGGGGCCGGTTTTGTTCAACATCTTCATTAATGATCTGGATGATGGGATGGATTGCACCCTCAGGAAGTTTGTAGATGACACTAAGCTGCGGGGAGAGGTAGATATGCTGGAGGGCAGGGATAGGGTCCAGAGTGACCTAGACAAATTGGAGGATTGGGCCAAAAGAAATTGGATGAGGTCCAACAAGGAAAAGTGCAGAGTCCTGCACTTAGGATGGAAGAATCCCATGCACTGCTACAGGCTGGGGACCGACTGGCTAAGCAGCAGTTCAGCAGAAGAGGACCTGGGGATTACAGTGGATGAGAAGCTGGATATGAGTCAGCAGTGTGCCCTTGTTGCCAAGAAGGCTAATGGCATTTTGGGCTGCATTAACAGGAGCATTGCCAGCAGATCGAGTGATTGATTGCTCATATCTATTCCAATTAGGTGTGCGCACTCCGCCTGCACAGCCGTCGGAAAGCTTTTCCCCTAGCAGCACCCATCGGGTCAGCTGTGGAGCCCCTTGGAGTGGCGCCTCCATGGCACTTAATATAATGACCCTGCCAACCCAGTGCCTCTCCAGTTCCTTCTTATCGCCAGTGACGGTCGTTGGAACTGTGGCGTCTTGCTTTGAAAGTGCTCCATGTTTCCCTTGCTTCTGATTCGGACTGTTTGATTTTACAGTTGTTTAGTTAAAAAGAGAACTAGATAAATTCATTAATGGCAATTAGCCAGGATGGGTAAGGAATGGTGTCCCTAGCTTCTGTTTGTCAGAGGGTGGAGATGGATGGCAGGAGAGAGATCACTTGATCATTACCTGTTAGGTTCACTCCCTCTGGGGCACCTGGCATTGGCCACTGTCGGTAGACAGGATACTGGGCTGGATGGACCTTTGGTCTGACCACCAGGCCGAGGATGCCCAGTCCAAGGCCTCACCCTCAGTGGTGTCCGAGCCTAGGGTGCCGGAGGCAGGAGCCAGTCCAAGGCCTCACGCTCAGTGGCGTCCGAGCCTAGGGTGCCGGAGGTAGGAGCCAGTCGCCCCACCCCTAGGGGTGCAGAGGAGTTGGCGGTCGCACCACCTCCTCCACAACACACCACAGTTCCTGAGCCAGACCCTGGAGTGGCTGGCACGGTGCTAGAGGTGGGGCAGGAGGTCCCCCGAAGACCAAGAGGGTGTGGCGGACCCAGTTCCTCCACTAGCGTCCTTGTCATCCTCCCCGGACGAGGCAATGGCAGGCACCTCTGTCTCGGGACCGCCCCCTATAGATAGCCGTGCCCACCAGGAACTCCTGCGCAGGGTGGCACGGAATATGAACCTGCAGGCTGAGGAGGTGATAGAGCCGAAGGACCCTATGGTGGACATCCTGGCACCAGAAGCAGGGCCGGCTTTAGGCCAATTCCACCAATTCCCCCGAATCAGGCCCCGCGCCTAAGAGGGCCTCGCGCCCAGTGGCAGGGCCGCCCAGAGTGGGGGGCAAGTGGCAGAGAATCCCTTCCCTGGCTAGAGGCACCTTTTTAATTTTTACTCACCCGGCAGCACTCCGGGTCTTTGGTGGCGGGTCCTTCACTAGCTCCGGGTCTTTGGCAGCACTTTGGCAGCGGGTCCTTCAGTGAAGGACCCGCCGCCAAAGACTAGGAGCGCGGCCCGGTGAGTACAAGCCCCACGTATTTTTTTTATAGTCATCCCTGTCGGGGCCCCGTCGAAACTGTTCGAATCGGGCCCCGCACTTCCTAAAGCCGGCCCTGACCAGAAGGACAATCCAGGGTCACTCTACCCCTCATCAAAACTATACAAGCCAATGCAAAGACCATTTGGCAGACCCCAGCCTCCATCCCTCCCACCACTAATGGTGTGGAGAGGAAGTACTTTGTGCCCTCCAAGGGGTTTGACTACCTGTTCACACACCCACAGCCTTGCTCGTTGGTAGTGACAGCAGTAAAGGAGAGGGAGAGGAGAGGCAGGGTCAGCAAGCCCCAGCGCCTAAATCTAAGGACACCAAGTGCCTGAATGCATTCAAATGCAAAGTTTACTCCATGGGGGGCTTGCAACTCAGGATTGCCAAGCAACAGGCAATCCTGAGCAGGTACCTTTAACTCCTGGAACTCAATGCTGAAGTTTAGGGAGCAGGAGAAGTTTGGGGCAGTTGTCGAGGAGGGCAATGTTAGGTCAAGGAATAAAATATGGAAAGGCTGCAGGGAACCCCCCAACAAAAATATAGTCCTTTACTGCAAGCTCCAGTATCTATCACCTGATTGGTAGCCAAGCTAGTCCTGCTTATGTAACCTTCCTTCCCTTTGCTGGAATGAGGCAAGTGGAATCAGGTGTATAGAAACCAAACACATTGTGTTTATTTTGGGGAAACTGAGGTACATAAATGGGAATGGAAAAAATGCATAAAACAATAACAGAAGCTTATTCTCTCTGTTGGTACAGTAACTCAGAACATCTGTGGCCTGAAGCCAAGACCCAAACTAGACCCCCGTGGAGTACAAACGGTAAGTAAACATACAATGTCACCCTTCTGATGGTCGCTCAGGACCTCGATCCTTTGGCTCGTACAGAGCCTCTGGAGAGGAACTCTGAGGAGATCCCTCGATGACTCGTCCTTCTCACTGGCTCCAGATGACACGGCAGCAGGCTCACGAGATGACAGCGGGTGTTCACAGGCGAATGACAACGGTGGATGTTAACTGTCGCAGATGGTAAGTAATAGCTGGAGATGGCACTTGTCTGGCATTTCGATCACCCATGGAAGCAAAACCCGCGCGCACCTGCCACTCGGATGGGCAGCCCCGAACTGAGGTCACTGCTGCTCTTCTATAGACTCTATAGCACAAAACCCCTTAGGGAAACCCCATAGAATCCCTGGGAAAATCCAGTTAAAACTGGAACTTGTTTACTACTTGGGCCACTGCTGACCATTGGAAAGGGCGGGAAAACACTCCAACTGCCCTCACATGACCAAGCCCTCCGTTTTAGATAACAAAATGGGTTCCATATAAACATAACAAATCATAATACTAATAACCTTACAAACACAGCTTTAGGAATTTGCCCCGAACAGCAAGGCTGTGGCTTGGACCTCTTTACAGGCCTCACTGGACGCTGCAGACTCAGCAGCGCGCACCTTGTCCTCAGGGATAGCTACGCAGCGTAGTTCATGGCTGCAGGCCTGGGGGCTCTTGCCCGAGGTTCAACAAACTATGCAAGAACTACCTTTTTACGGGGTGGATCTGTTTGCCGAGCAGACTGACTCCAGACTGCATAGCCTCAAAGACTCCAGAGGGACAATGAAATCTTTGGCTATG